>NW_026623588.1:59789-82999 GCF_030028575.1 Malurus melanocephalus | reverse complement strand
AAATCTTATCAACATTTCTTTCTTGGGCTAAACTGGAAGATTAACTCAAACTGGTTAATGTGGAACATGTGATTATTCTGTGGTTGGACTGGAAGCTCTCCTGGCCCTTCCCAGTAACATCTGSTGCTGCTGAAAGTGCCAGCACATATGGTGGCAGGCACATGGACATTGGCTCTGGGGGCTGGTACTCCTGAAGCAGATTTTGAGATATTGGTGGTTTGGAGCTGTCCAAGACTTATTCCATTCTCTCTTTCCTCCCCAGCTCTCATTGCAGGAGGAGCAGTGGGTCTCCTGTTTGCCATCTTCCTGATCCTGCTCYTGGTCTATCGCATGAAGAAAAAGGACGAGGGCAGTTACGACCTGGGCAAGAAACCCATCTACAAGAAAGCCCCCACAAATGAGTTCTATGCCTAAAGCTCAGCAGCACCTTGTGCCCATCAGGGGACAAACAGACTGTATGGAAACACTGTGCCCTCAGATGAGATGTGCTGAACAAATGCTTTTTTTTTTTCTTTTTTTTTTTTTTTTTTTTTTTTTTTTTTTTTTTTTTTTTTTTGATTGAATTCTCAAAGTGACTTTGAGAAAAAACAAACTTCCTTCATGACCCTTCCCATCCCACTCAGCTAACAAGGGCCCAATGAAATACAAAGAGTCTGAAAAAAAACCTCAGTGTATTTTTTTTTCTAAGTTAGCGTAAAAAGAATAAAGATGCCAAATTTTCTGCTTGGTTTTATAGAGGGTATATAAACACAAACCAGACTGTATGGAAGCAAACACCATGTGTTTGCATCCAGCGTGCCGTGCTGGGATTGGCTGCTTCTATAGAAGATGGCTTTTTTTTATAAATCTTGCTACTAGATGTCTTGCAGCAGGCTGTTGATGTGAAGCATTTTTGTGGAGAACTATTTATGAATCTCTTACACTACAGATAATGTTGCCTTATCAGGGTGTAAAAGGCCCACAAGGGCTCAATATCCCTGAATGCCATAAAGGGCCGATGGGATTGTCTTCCCCAGGAGAATTCTGTCTCTTCCTGTCGGCCCCAGGCAAGGGTCATTAGTCCTTGAAATCGGGACAGCCAGTTGTGTTTGGCTATGGCAACACCCTTTCCTTGCCTTCAGTCTCTTACCTTTTTTTAAGGATTGCTTGTAGGGTTTTTTTATAACAAAATTTTAAAGGAAATAGCCTGATGTTTATATAAAGTTTGTAGAAATTGTTTTGAAATAATAATAATAATAAAAAATCTACTTTTTTAATTTCCTCAGATTTATTTTTTCAATCCCTTTGTGTTTCCTTTGGCCGGGCATTTCTCTAGAGATGCTGTTTTATATGATTCATATTCTGAACTGAAGCAGAGTTAGCTACAGAGTGTTACAAGTTTCTTCTAGTTCTATAGCAGCTACTATAGAGGGTAAAGATATTTATGGTTTTCTCATAACTTTTCTAGGATTTTTTTTAAAAAAATAGAATTATTTATAGTTTCTGAAATGGCTGCTTTCTCATTTGGTAACTTTTATCCTTTTTATGTAAAACACTAATATAATGAGTCTCTGTGAAAACTATTTAAGCTTTATTCTGTGAATTGCAATTATGAATTCAAGGCAATAACTTCTGTATGCAAAGTTGGATGCATAAATATGATTGAAGTAGGGAAAAGACAAGAGTAATTGCAGGCTGTAATATATTACAATCAGTCCTATAAAGCTATATATTATATATTTTACTGAGATATATACRGATGAGAATGAGAAGGCTGGAGTTAGCTCTTCAGCAGCCTTATGGTGTGTAAGAGGCTTTTGATCTTGTTTGTGCTGCTGTTTGTCCAGTGTTTTGTGTAGAGCAGGGGGGGCTTGTGCTCGGGATGGCACCTGGGGGCTCTGTGTCCCTTTGTGGTCAGTTTGTGCCGGGTTTGATCTGCACAGCTGGAGCAGAGATCCCCACCTGGMAGCAGGAGTTGGCAGCTTGCAGGGAGGAGCTGATAACTTTGTTTGGGGCAGCAGAGTCCCYTGAGGTGCTGTGCTGAGTCCTGCCTCTGAGGAAAGGCTGGATGTGGGGTCTGCCCGGTGCCATCCCTGCTGGAAGCACTGTGCTTTGGATCCCTGCTGGCTGTGGATCTTTGTTAACATCCCCTGTGCACAGCTCCCACCTGCACTGAGCACRGGATCAACCCCCTGTGTCCAGAGCAAAGGGTGATGTGTGTCCTGTGCCTCTGTGTCAGGATGGTGTTACAGAACCATGAGCAAGCCGGCTCCTTGTGTGGCGCCGAGTCTGGTGTGATTTGACACAAAAATCTGAGTGTGGGTCCCCAAACTGAGCACCTGAGCAGGCAGCACAAAACCAGCAAAGGCTGTTTGGAATTCTCATGGCTCCTGGAGCCTCCAGAGACTTTGCTGTAGGCTTRAGGCCAAATCCTGAGAGGCGATTAAAAAAATAAAGTCATGCCTTTCTCGGGGTGAGGCAGGAACATGTGTTGGTGGGAGAGGAGAGGTCCTCCTCCAAGTGACTCACTTGGTCCCTGTGCAAGTGTGTTCGGGGAAACTGGGCTCTGGGAGGCTCTCAAAGCTGCACAGAGTTCACTGGAGGCTGCAAAGGAAAGGGAGGACTGTGCTGCCTRTGGACAGCACTACCAGGAAGGCAGGAGCTGTGACTGCTTCTCGGGATATTTAGATTCTCTTGTGTAATTGCTCTTGGGGATTTTCCACTGTTACTGGTTTTTATTTTTTTTTTCTCAAATAAATGGTACTTTCTAAAACTGGCTTTTTGGACTGTTCCTGATCTGAAATTACTTTTGGAAGCTGGATCMCTGGGAGCTCATGTTTGTGTAACTTGGTTTAGTGAAGGGGGAGGCACGCTGGGACCTGGCTCGGTGGCTGCAGCTCAAAGGGGCTTTGTCAGCAGCTCCTGAGCTGCCTCCAGTGCCTGCCCCATGACTGATTCCCACAGGACCAGCATCCCTGGGTCTCTGGAGCTGCTCTGCTTCTCCAGATGAATAGAGCAGAGACAGCACAGTGCCATG
The DNA here is from genome assembly GCF_030028575.1 of Malurus melanocephalus. Lineage (NCBI taxonomy): Eukaryota > Metazoa > Chordata > Aves > Passeriformes > Maluridae > Malurus > Malurus melanocephalus. The sequence goes on along the minus strand of NW_026623588.1, from coordinate 79,983 downwards.
GGGTGAGTCTYTCCTGTCTTGTGACCAGTTTTGTGATAGCACTTTGAGAGAGCTGTTCCCTTGTAATCAGAAGGGACAGAGTGAGGCAGAAAGAGGTCTGTGCCTGTCCCCTGATGGCACATGCCTGTCCCTTCAAACAGGAGCAATGTTCTGGGCAATTTGCTTGACCAAGTTTCAAGCTGCCCCTGTTTAACCAACATAGGCCTTGGAATGGGTGCAGAGCCGATCAGCTGCTCTGGGAGCGAGTCCACAGGGGGCTTCATGCTGTTAGGGGCTAAACCAGCTGCTCTTTTAGGCAAGCCCTGGAGGAAGCTGCAGTTTTTCCAAGCCCCTCTGCTCTGCCMGCTTGACAGGACCCAGCTCTCTCCCTGGGCAGGTGGGACAGGGGGTTCTCCATGGGGAGCAGGGCTGCTCGCTGGGAGCAGAAGTGCTGTATTTAAATGGATTATCATCCTCGAGAAAATCTAATTCCCTTCTCCCTGGTGGGAATTCCTGCTCCAGGTGGCTTGGATTAGCCTGGACAGAGAAACAAATTGGGACTAGTACACAGGCTGCCTCGGGGTGAGGGAGCAGCACGTGCTCTTCTGCTCCTTAYTGCCTGCTCTGTGCCAGGTGTGCTCTCAGAAAACCTCTGAGAATCTCATCCAACACTCAGGAAAGCAGAGCCACGTGTTCCCAGGGCCCTCCTGTGCTCCGTGGGAGCTGCTGTTTGTCCGTGCATGGGTGACGTACTGCGATCCCCMTGTCCTCGTGGCTGTGACAGCTTCTTGGACGTGCTGCTTGGAACAAACCTGTTTGTCCTTTTGTTTTTCTTTTCCCTTTCTTTCTCTCCTGGGCTTCGTCTCTTGGTTGCAAGAATCCTGTGTACTTTCCAAAACTGCCCTCAGTGTAAAAGTGCCTTGTTTTTGCAAAGCAATCTGGACGGGTAGTCTGCAAATCCCCCGAGCTCAAGCCTGGCTGCCTGCCTGTCCTTGCAGAGCCCCAGCTCCTGAGATGGATTTGTCACCATTCCCTCCATCTGCCCTTCTAGCTGGYCTGCCTGTACCTGGTGTGTGCTGAGAGGCACTAATGCCTTGAGAATTCCTTGTCTTCATCTCTGACCTCACAGATGGCCCTTGTTGTTTTTCTTCTTAGTGCTGCTCTGGTTTTAAAACCAAAACACTGAGGATCTGCTTTATCTGGCTTSAAAATAGCTGGAATCCTCCCAGGTGCTGATGTGATCAGGAGGCTGGGGCAGGCCTGGCCTTCCCAAATGCTCTCTGCATGAAAGACGTGGAGGAGCTGGAAAATTAAGTGTAACCTTGCTGAGTCCCTTTGCTTTATGGCTTTCCAGGGGGTTTTGAGGTGATGTTTAAGTCCCTTGTTTTGCAGTGTGAGCTGAGGCAGTGGGGTGTGTGCTGTGCCACGTGCCAGAGGTGCCAAAATGGGTCACAGCAATGAGTGCAATAGTGTTGGTGATTGTGGTGCCTGTCCCCATCATCCCAAACCCGCGGAGTCGGGGAGGACACAATTCCTGGTTTTGGGGGCATCCCACGAGCATCCCCCAGCCCGTGGGTGCTGAGTCAGGTGCACGGCTGAGCTTCATGTGGCTGCCGGCAGGGTCAGAGTGTGCTCAGGGGATGGGGGACCTGGGTACAGCCCTCTTCTGCCCACTGGGGCTGGACTGGGGCTGGACTGGGCTCCCAGTTAGCTGGATAAGCTGGGACTGTGTGGGAGGTAATAGCAGGTTCTCCTTGGGGTTGGGGTCTGCCAGGTGAAAACCTTCCTTCCCCTGGTGTCACTGCATGCAGGTAACCTTTTGCTGCAGGGATGATTTGATACCCGGGGCTAAAACCTTTCAGCTCCTCCTTCCCCTTCCTCTGTCTCATCTTGCTTGGTGCCAGTCACGGTGCAGGTGGTGATGCCAAAGCTCCGGTGTTTTTGGGGTTGCCAAACCTGTCACCTGTACCAAAGGGCTTGAAGAGCTGTGTTCCATAGAGTGTGATTTGCTTTGAAAGGGACCCCCAAGGGTGACTTCCACCTTCCAGCCCTGCCGGGGGCAGGGCCAACTTCCATCTTGCTCCAGCCTGGTCTTGAGCACTTCCAGTGATGGCACAGCCCTAATTRCTTTGGTGAACACTGGACATCGCCCGGTCTCCGTCCACCGGACTTCTCCCGGACCCCTTTCCCGTTTCCATCCACCGTCCATTCCCCCGGACCCCTTTTCCCGTCTCCATACACTGTCCATCCCCCGGACCCCCTTTCACATTTCTGTCCATTCCCCGGACCCCCTTTCCCATCTCCTTCCATCCCACAGACCCCTTTTCCCGTCTCTGTCCACGGTCCATCCCCCGGACCCCTTTTCCCATCTCCATCCACCATCAATCGCCCCGGACCCCCTTTCCCGGCTCTGTCCATCCCCCGGACCCCTTTCCCGGCCTTTCCCCGCTCCCCCCGTCTCTGCTGCCCCCTGCTGGGCACTCCCGGCACCGCGGGCGGCTCCCCCCGCTCCCCCCGCCGCCCTCCCGGGCTCTGCCCCCGCTTCCCGCGGGCTCCCACCGGGAACGGGACTGCTTAGGGACCGTCCCCTCTGGTCACGGACTGCTTAGGGCCCGTCCCCTCTGGTCACGGACTGCTTAGGGACCGTCCCCGCTGGTCACGGACTGCCTGACCGGCCCCGCTGGTCACGGTCTGCTTAGGGACCGGCCCCGCTGGTCACGGACTGCTTAGGGCCCGGCCCCGCTGATCACGGACTGCCCGACCGGCCCCGTTGCGGGTGGGAACTCCTCGGCGGCAGCGGGTTCTGCCATAGGACCGCATTCTGCGATCTCAGTAATGGTGGCGAATCCTGCTGGATGGGGAGAGTTTGTCTTTTTTCCTTTTATTTTTTCCCCCCTTTCCCCCCAGTTTCCCCCCTTCTTCCCCTGTTTTTATTTTATTCTCTTCCTGTCTTCCCCCTTTCCCGCGCGGGGTTTGGCATGGGCAGGGATGGATGCGAGTCCCCGTGAATGTTCCCGTGGCTCTGTCAAGGTCCGGGGTGCTGGGGGTGTTCCCAGTGCCAAAGTCACCGGYTCACCTGCGGGCCCTGCTCTTGCTGCCACAGCGTCACCCTGCCAGCCCTGGGTAGGAGCGAGGCTTGGGGCATTTTGCCCAGTATTGGAGGGAAAAGACCCGTTTTTTAATCACAGGCTGGTTATTTTTGGGGAAGTAGGGGGTGCAGGAGGTGGTCTGGCTGCTCCAGGCGCATGGAAGGGAACAATGGAGCCACTGTGCAGCCAAACGCCCCGGCTCCTGTCAGAAAGGTCCAGCGAGGGGTTTTCAGCACGTTTCTATTCCGCTGCTCAGGTATAATTACACGGGGGAACAAAGAGCCCTTCAAACCCACCCGCTCCCCCAGCACAGCCCGGGGCTGCGGGCACACACACGTGCGGGCTCTCGGCGGGGTGCGAGGGGACGGTGACAGCGCACATGCACAAAAGCAGCTCGGAGGGTTGGTGACACTGGGCAGGGACACGGCACCAAACCCTGCGGGCATCCCAACTTCCCTGGGAACCGGGGAGGCTCCTCTCCCAGAACCCCTCTCCTGTGAGCACCCCAAGGCAGAAAGCAAAGAGSAAACCTCACCCTCCTCTTGGCACCCCTCCTGCTCCCGCAGTTCATTCGGACATTCGCTGGGGTGGGTTTGATGAAGTGCCTTTTCTTCTGCCTCGGGCTGAGTCTGCTGCAGAGGTCAGGGGCATCGGGGGGACAATTGGGGTTTGCCTCCTGAGCTCTGCAGTCCAAGCCAGCCAGGGCAGGAGGCTGGGTTTAGCAGGGTTGAGGGTACTGGGGTGCAGCCGGGGTGCTGTCAGTGTGCTCCGTGCATGGGGCTGCACTGCCCTTCCTGTGCCCACAGCGCTCTGTGCACAGCCGTGCCGAGCCCCGCAGCCCTGGGATGTGCGCCCAGGGATGAGCACCCAGGGCTGTGCGCCCAGGGATGAGCACCCAGGGCTGTGCGCCCAGGGATGTGCACCCAGGGATGGGCACCCAGGGATGAGCACCCAGGGGTGAACACCCAGGGATGAGCACCCAGGGATGAGCACCCAGGGATGCTGCTCAGCTCCTCCTTTGGCAGCTTCGCCGATGCCGATTCCTCCCTGGCCTCACGGGGAGGGAGCCGCGTCCACTCCTTCCCTTCTCAGCGCTGCTCTGTCGCTGCCTGCCCAGTCTGTGCCCTAATTACTGCAGCAGGGCATGGAAATCAGGCCCGTGTTTTTCAAGCCCAGTTGTTTATTTAAGCTGTTTAAAAAGCTACTTTCCTTCCCTAGTGAGTCCTGAGAAAACTATCCGTGTTTCTTTTGAGAACAGGATGAAAGCAGATTGCCAGTGCCCTCCATCCACCCCGTTCACTGGATCCCAAYCCCCCCAGCAGTGCTGCAGCACAGGACTGACCACAGGGAGCCGTGTCCAGCRCTGACCCTGCACCCCTCCTCAGCCCATCAAGCCCCAGTTTCAGCCTGGSGGCAGTGACCCAGCGCTGCAGCTCGGTGGGATACTGCTGGCCCCTGGGCTTTGTCCTTCCCTGAGCTGCAGGGAGTCCGGAGCTCCACAGGAATGAGCTTGTTTTCAACTTGTTTTCAGGGAAAAAAAAAACACTGACAAAAAGGAAGCCTAATTTTCCACAGGCTTTTTGGCTGCATGGGCAGGGCTGAGTGCCCAGGGCTGAGGGCACAGGAGCGTGGCAATCTCCACCTCTGGACTGCCCATCTCGTGCCAGGGCTAATAACAGCCACTGGTGGCATTGCTGGTGACACGGGCACCCACGGGTGCCTCGGGCTCACTGTGTCCTTAATGCTGTTTGGGTTTATTTCAGAATCTGGCCAGCAGGGCCACACGCCTGAGCARCTCCCGATGCACTTGAAGCCTCTAGAGCAGGTAATTGTAATTCCTCAGCAACCCAGCTTGGCTTACTTTGGCCCCGGCATAGTTTTGCATCCTGAGGCCCAGCTGGGTAATTTATAGCTCTGTCAGAAAAAGGATAAAATCAGCACAGGGTTTCTGGGCACTGCACAAATATATGGCCCTGTCTGCTGGGGCGAGGAGTGCCCTTGGAGGGATGTTTGGGGTAATGGGACCACGTTGGGGTCTGTGGGTAGTGCTGGGTGGAGAGGRGGATTTTATGGCTCAGGATGCAGTAACTGGAATTAGTGCCCCTTGGTTCAGTCCTGTCGGCTGTCTCTTTTTGTGCACTGCAGCAGCTTGGGCATCAATGCTGGGGTCAGTTTTCAAGTAGAAGATCTTCTCTGCTCCTTCCCTCACATCCCCTGTTCTCGAGGGCCAGGGAGACAGACATTTACACTGAGCAGTGAGGGCCATGGGCCCACTGGTCTGACTGGAGGCTGTGCCCGGGGCTGTGGGGCAGGGACAGCCCCAGTTTAGGGCTGGGGAGACCGGCTGATCCCACTGGGTGTCTGCAGCAGCTCATCCTGGGCAGATTCTCTGGCCTACAGCCCCGTGCTTCTCCCCAGGGGATGGACAGGGACCTGTGTGCCATGCTTGGACCATGTTCCTGTCAGGAGGTGACAAAGGCACAGCCCAGCAGAGGGACCTGCCCTGGGGCTGTCCTTGCCGAGACAATCACATCCCTGCTGCAGGACAGCCCCGCTCCTCACAGGGCCTGGCCAGCTCCCCCCTTGTCTATCCCTTGCACTCAGGGCTCACAAAATCCCCCTTAACCCGAATTTGTCTGCTTGTTACCAATCGCCCTACAAGCAGGCCAGCCAAAATGCCACCTCAGTGCCAGGAGTGGTGTCACCAACTGTGTGAGCAGGGAAGGGACAGTGCCCACCCTCCACATGTGCCACGGCTGCCCTCCCCTCTCTGAAAAACACTCAACCAACCCATCAGGAGACCTGCTGTGTGATTCGGGGCAAAATGCAGTGCAGTGGCTGCTTGAAAAGCAGCCAGATTCTTTGATTAGGACAGAGAATGACCCCCGGAGATGGCCAGAAGTGCCCAATGTGTCTCTTGGGCTGTCTCCCAGAGGTGGCCAGTGTCAGCCCCGGGCACAGCGGGCGCAGTCGGTGTGAGGAGTGGGCTGGGGCTGATCTGGGGCTGATCTGGGTTCACTAGATGGCAGCAGCTTCTTTCAAACGGGCAGCACAGTGACACAACCCAGGCAGGCAGAGAGGCAGACCCAAAACGGGATTAGTGCTCCTCTGGGATATCGTGCCATGGCGGGAAACCCAGGATTTTATTTTTCTCTTGATATTTTTAAAGGAAATGCTCTCCTCTGGGACCTGAAGTGGCTGCATGATGTGGTGAGGTTCCCGGGGGCCGCAGCTGCACCCCAGATACCGAGAGCAGGGSATCCCCATGGCTTTCAAGCCTCCCCATCATCCAGAGACGCTCCTGCACATGASTTATCCCATCCCACACATCCTTGAAGCGTTTGATGCTTTTCCTAAATCCCCAGCTCTTGGAGCGATGCGAAGGGTTTTTCATRCTCGGTTTTACACCCATGTTTCTGKCTGCCTCGAGGGCAGGGAAAAGCTCCACGAGCAGCTCGGGAGCACAGAGCAGAGCTGCCAGATGGGCTCTGCGGGCAGCCCGGCTCTGGGCCGTGTTTCCCGGACACATGCTGGATTATTGTAGGATCCGGCAGAGACAGGCGCTGCCGGCTCCTGAGCGAGAACATGCAACTGGCTGGCTGGCGCCTGTCCGAGACATTTGTGTTAATCAGCGATTATGCAAATAAACAGCCGTGCCACGCTCCCAGCTCCGCGGCGCGACGTGGAGCATATGTTCCTCCTGTGGCAGGCAAGTGGCTCCTCCAGGAGCTGCAGAGCTCCCCGTTCCCGGTGCGGGACCTGCTGTGAAAAGCAGATTAAAGGCAGCCTGTGGCCGGTGGGGGAAGGCAGGAGCCCCTCGAGGCTCCCCCAGCCCCCGCCACCTCTCCCCTTTCCCCATGTGGCTTGAATTACTGCGGCTGTTTGCTTAATCCATCAGGCTTCGAGAATGAGCCGCTCGGTGCTTTCTTGGCCTCTCCACCCAGCAAAGAGCTGTAAACATAACAAGGCAGGCTTGTTCCAAGCCCKTGAAGTCAATAAGAGCTGCTCCTTCTGCCCTTTGGGTCTGGGTTGGTGCTAAATATAACCCAGGGTGCTTTCCATTCATAAAATGTGAATTATGCCCCGGCCTCTGAGGGAGCGGAGAGGAGCCTGTGGGCTCCAGACACTCYTGATACAGGCAGCAACCAAAAGGTTTGGCCCAATCCTTTCACCGCCCTCCAGCTCTTCACTGAGTAGATGAGGAAGGAAATGATTTTGGGGGAAATATAGGGGATCTTCTATTTGGGCTGATTGAAGTATTTTCTTGCATCTTTCCCTCAGTTGCATTAGGCTTGGGGTGGATTTTTTGGGGAGGTGAGTTCAGGGGGTGGTAATTGTGGCTGAGGGGGTGGCCCAAGCAGCAGCAGCAGCAGCACAGGAGGAGCCCCTGCTGCCCCAACACCTGTATAAGATACTCGGGCATTTGTCAGGAACGGGAGCAGTACAGGCTTGTCCCACTGCTCCCAACAACGAGCACACTGGGACCTTGCCACCTGCTCGAGGGATTTGCTTCTTTTTGAATCCCTTGCAGATCTTCATGCCAATGTCCCTTCCTGTGTCTTCCAGCCCTGTCCTCCTCCAGGCTGCTGGCATGTGCTGTAATGTTCTCCCAGTTTTTCAACAGCAGCTCCAGATGCAGAGATGTGTCTGCCAACAGCTTTTCACCCTCAGTGAGGTTCCTGCTTTGGGGAAGAAGGAACTCCATCTCCTGACAAGGTTTAGGGAGGTGCTGTCCCCAGGGAAGCCCTGAGTTWGGATCCTGGGATCCAAGCTTCYCATGGGAGCCAGGGATGTATACAARCTGCAGAGGGGGAAGCTGAGAYTCCAGGTGTGCCTGAACACCTCCCTGCTGGGTGCTGTGAGGCTGTGGGTCCCCTGCAGCCCCAGTGCAGCATCTGGAGCCACAGAGTGTCAGGGGTTGCATGTGATGAGGCTGAGGATGGACAGCGTGCAGGGCAGTGCTGACATCTGAAACATGTGGGTCACAGAAAACATCTGGGTGATGCCCATGTGTGCACCCTAGGGTGCTGCAGGTCACGGGCGCTCTGCTTCCCCTGCTCCCCTGCCCACCGCCCCGAGGTCAGAGCAGATCAACCACCACTGTAGTCTGGTTGTTGGGTTGTTTCAAATCCCAATTCAGGACTGCCAGACCAGAAGGTTTCCAGGTACACCATGGGCCTTTGGATGCCAGGGAGATCTAAATAAAGCCTTCAAGACTCACTCTGCAAAATGCTCATGTCCAGCTCCAGGAAACCTGGCTGCTTTTTATGGCTTCTAAATCAGCACTTTCCTGCTGATGCCAGCACTGCATTTCTCCGTGTGTCTAATTGTGTAAAACAACAGAGCTTGGCAGAGCCACGCCAGCTAGGGAGGAGCTGGGTTCATGCTGAAGTTTTTTCTCTCTTTTTCCCTTTTCCTTCTTAAATAACCCCATTTGGGCCTCCAATAAAAAACCAAAACATCTGGTGCTGGGTATTTGGCTGCTGGGAAGCAGCTCCTCATTATGAAAAGCACAGCAGCGATGCAGGGATTCCTAGCACGGATCAGTAACACTTAAGGTCRCATTCGTGCGTTATCCCTGTCCCTCCTGGCCTTTGAATACATGGACTGAGGACACTGAGGGAGCAGTGGTGCTCTGTGTCAGCAGGCAGGTAAATCATGCAAGCTAGTACAAAGGCAATTGAATCGGTAAAGAGTCCTTCAAGCCTGATTTATTGATGCTCTCATGTGAGATCTCAGCAGTGTAAGATGCTGCCGTGAGGAAGAGACRAATCAGTAAATCACAGGAGCATGGTGAGTGTTCGAGGAGTGGGGAGACCCTTTGGCAAGGCCACCCCAAGGTCTGGGTGGATTCCCCCGAGCAGGGCTTGGGGCTGTTCCCCTTCCCTGGGCCAGCAGCGAGGCCAAGCCTCTGCCCTCCCAGTCTGCTATGTCTGCATGAAGAGGTGGAAGTTGGTCCTGGTAAACTCCTGATGGATGCTGTCAAGTAAATTGTCTGAGTCCTGGGGGATATCTGAGAGCACCTGCTGCCCTGGGATGCAGCTCTGTTCTGGGGTGTAGGTAAAGGTGAACGAGCTGGAGTAGATGAGGCCATCGTCCCTGATCAGCAGGAGCGGGACCGTGATGGGATAGCGCAGCCACCTCCAGTCACTGCCGAAGGCAGAGACATCAGGGACGACACACACGAGGGACTTGGGGCTCCTGGTGACAGTGCAGGAGAGAAAATGTGCATTAACTGAGGAGAGTCCTGTGCAGGAGCAGCCAGCAGTGGCTGACAGCACTTCTCCACCATCCTGCAGCTCAGTGTGGAGCCTCCAGCTAATTTCCTCTCTCCTCCCTCGTCTTTCATTCCTCTCTGCCAGGGTTGCTTGGCTGATTGCAGCTCCCTGAGGTCTCTGCTGTCCCCCACCCATGGCTATCCCGAGATTGTAGCCAGGGCAGAGAGCAGGCACTGGACTCATCCCTGCCTGTCCTTGCAATGCCCGTGCTTAGTTCTGCAAGTGCCCTGTCCRCAGGGTCTGCAGCCACCTCCTCCCCAGATCTGCCCAGCACAGCCCACACCTGGCTGCTGCTCTCTGCCACTTATCTGTGTTACCTGTACATTGTCTCCGCTTCCACATCTCCGAACCAGACCTTGAGGTGAGCATGGAAATACTCCCCCTGCACCTCCAGCATGGCCACGTCCCCGCCACCCGTGAGCTGTGACAGGCAGAGCATGTGGCAGTGTTATGAGGGGAGTGAGCCAGGCTCCTTCTCCCACAGGATGCTCTGCCCACTGAGCATCTCATTCCCAGAGCATCCCAGAACTGAGAGATGCCACTCAGGAGTGCAAGGGCTCAGGAGCAGGAGGCACAAGGCAGGCTGGTGACACAGAGGGACAGCCGTGGCTGTGCCTACCTGCAGGGCAGCGATGAGTGGCACRGGGCTGACGGGCTCACGGACACAGGCCAGGCTCTCGCTGAAGGTGTATTCCACTGTCTCCGTGCTGATGATGGTCCAGCACGAGCCGTCGTTCAGCAGCTCCCGGTTGGCTTCCTTTGGGCAGGGAGATGCCTGCAGAGAGTGCCACAGCTCCAAACATTGCAGTGGAGATGGTGAGGAATGGGGCTGGGACGCCTGGCTTCTGCTCGCAGCATCTTGGTTCGTTCACTGCTTCGCTCACTGGGAAATGGGGATCGTGATTCCTTTTCAAAGACCTCAGTGACAGTGGCAGATGGCTTTGCCACCATTCTGGCCWTAATCTGGATACAAGACCCCTCCTGGTGACGTTTCTCAGCCTGATGCAGCACAGAGGAGCTTGGAGAGGTGATAAAGGAGCACCCTGGGGAATCCTCACCACCTCCTGTACTGCCATACCTGGAACTGGATCACTTTCTCCGTGGAGAGACACAGGTACATGCGGTCACTGCCTTGGAACTGGAAGGCACACTTGTGGAGCTGCGAGATGGGCTCATCCACGTCCAGCATGGCATACTGCTTCATCACCTTCCGGATGATCTGCGGGCGGCAGCATCCCTCCATGGCACCGGGAGCATCCCTCCATGGCACCGGGAGCATCCCTCCATGGCACCGACACCGGGAGCATCCCTCCATGGCACCGGGAGCATCCCTCCATGGCACCGACACCGGGAGTATCCCTCCATGGCACCGGGAACATCCCTCCATGGCACCGACACCGGGAACATCCCTCCATGGCACCGGGAGCATCCCTCCATGGCACCGGGAGCATTCCTCCATGGCACCGGGAACATCCCGCCGTGGCACCGGGAGCATCCCGCCATGGCACCGGGAGCATCCCGCCATGGCACCGGGAGCATCCCGCCATGGCACCGGCACCGGGAGCATCCCGCCATGGCACCGGGAGCATCCCGCCATGGCACCGGGAGCATCCCGCCGTGGCACCGGGAACATCCCGCCGTGGCACCGGGGCTCAGCGCCGGGGAGCGGCTGGTCCGTGTGCCCGACACCCGCAGGGTGGAGCTTACCAGGGGTGGCAGGGTGACGCCGGTGGCCGTGCACACCAGCCGGACCACGGAGCCGTAGCGGATGTACCCTTCCCGCAGGGGGAACTCGCTCCGGGTGCGATCGTCGGCTGGCCGGGAACGGGAGAGGCAGAGTCAGCGCCCCGAGCAGCCGGCAGCGGGTGAACCTTGCTGGGCGCAGGTCTGGCCGTGCTCCCGCTGCTTTCTTACTGCTTTCTCTGCTCTGAACGTGCTGACTGCTTGGAGAGATAACCATTCCCTGGARCCCAGCACGGGGAGGCAGTGCCTTGCAGAGACACCGCTGGAAGCAGCGTGGGCAGGAATGCTGTTGGGCTCTGACCTCTCCCAGGCAAGTTACTGCCTTGATTTGTGAACCTCCAGACCAGTACAGCTCTTGCTGCCCTGGTCACAGCCCCCGTGTGGGAAACACCCAGAGACACACCAGGATTGCTGGGCAGAGGTGAGACCGAGCCAGATTCCTGCATTGCCAGGCCAATTCCCACCCATTTTGCCCACAAGAACTGGCTTGGCRGGAGGGGAGAGCCAGGGCTGGAGGCAGGCAGCCCTGGACACGGTGGCATCAGTGTCCCCCGAGGTTCTTACCCAGGTGGAGGGTGAAGGCTGCCCACTGCCTGGCGCTGGCGATGAAGGCTCCCCCCTCCACAGACAGRTAGCGGGTGCTGACGGTCTGGGAGCGCAGGCGGTTGAAGAGCGACACTTTGGAGCCCGAGGAGATGCAGACTGTGGGGAGAGGAGGCTGGATCAGTGCTTGCCATGTATGAATGATGGCTCTGGTACTCAGCCTGGCAGAATTCAGCACCCTCCCTGCTGCCTTCCTCTGTGTGAGCGCAGGTGAGACTCACAGTGTGGGGGCACACTGGCATTACACACATTCTCATTTGCAAATGAGACATCACTGTCCAGATAAATCCCCTTTTGGGAATTCCCATGGGCTTTGTGTCCAGCCTGGACCACTCCAGAGCCAAGCTGTGAGCAGAGATCCTCCCATCCTGGGCTGGAACCCGCCTTCCTCCCCGCAGAGCCATTCCCGTACGCACGGTCCGTGTTCTTCAGCGACTGCTTCTTCTGCGAGGGCTTGGAGATGACCTTGATGAGTTTGCTGTGGAAGGTGCCGATCTCCTGCCCGTTGCTGAAGAAGAGCTTCAGGACCAGACGGAAATGCTTGCGCTTGTCCGTGTCYGAGATGTAGAGGGCCTTGGCACAGCTGAACCCCTGCGAGGGCACGGARAGAGGGGCTGCCAGCAGCTCCAGCCCAGCCCCACCAGCCATCCTCACCCTCCTCACCGCCCCACAAGGACATAATAGCGCCCTTTCAACCAGCCCCGGGTTCATTTCAAGGGAGAAACGATCGGAGATGTTATTACAGGTGGARTGAAGAGCTGGGGATCGGCAGAGGCTTTATTTACACTGGGGGCAGAGTATTCCTTATGGAAATGAATGTTCACRTGTGATTTATCCCACATAACATGAGAAATCACCCTGGTTTATGGTTTCCCCTGGCCTGGCTGATTTGCTGTGCCTTAGCAGCAAGGCAAGCACTGTGGACAAAGGCTCTTTTTGTGAAGTTCCTGGCCTGGCTCAGACCCCGTGCTCTTTCAGGACCCCAGATAATGCCTTTTTTACTTTTTTTTCTCCTCCAATCAAAAGATGTCAGAGCTCTGCTGAAGCTTTTGAACTTTGGGGTCAACTGGGGTGCTTTTTTTTGGCTGTTTATCTGCAAATGAAGAACCAGGCTTTCATTTTGTGACAAGCAGCAGTGCTGCTCATCTGGAGAAAAAAACAGAGCTAAGGGAGCTGTGCAGAATTTGGCCATCACAGGGCTGTCGACCTGAAAAGATGGTTCCAGAGAAAAACAGGGATCTTTGGGCTGCCTGGACTGCTGCACGTGCCACRGAGTGGGAGTGGGGAGTTATGGCTAGGAAAAAAGAACTGTGACACCCTGAGGACAGGGAAGATGTGACATCCCAGGGTGTAGGGTGATGCTGGTGACAGCCCAGCCCCTGCATGGGGGGGACCTCASAGCCCCAGAGAGCCACGGGCTTTACCTTTGAGTCTGGCTGCTCCTCAAAGCTGAGTTTCTGGGTCTCCATCARGCTGCTGCCCATGCTGTCCAGCCCCATGTACCCACACACCCGAAATCCAGCCTCTCCCAGGTCCCTGGCTGGAAGAGACAAGAAACACCTTCCAGCCCCTGCACAGGCTCAGATTCACCAATGTGGAGTATGGCCAAACTCCTCCCTGGGCTGCAGAGAGCTCAGGCTTGAGCAGGAAAGGAGTTTGGGGGGCTGAAACCAGCATAAACTGGGTCACTCTCCCCTCTGCAGAGGCAGAAGGCAGCTCCCTGTGGTGCAGGAAGGGAGGGAGGAGAGGTCCAGGGCTGCTGCCCAGTGCTTACCTTTTATCTGCTCCTGCTTTAACTTCCATCCCGGCCCGCTCAGGTAAACACAAGGTGGGGGGCAGAAAAACCTGCAGAGACAAGGGGACATTTTCTCACTGCCCTCAGCACCCTGAAAAGGAGTGGCAGGATGGCTCTCCCTTCACTGGGGATCACCAGCACCCTGAGCAGCCCTGCACCCCGGGAGGCACATGGTTCTTTAGCCAGGGGCTGGGGACCCTCAGCCCTCCACCGCCTCCAGTGCCTGGTTCCAGCCTCAGCTGCCACATCTGCTGGTGGCACTGGTGGCTGTGATCCCACGAGTGACAGGATGGCTCTGGGATGGGAGGACAGGGACCCTGGCATCCACACCTCCACCCCTCCCAAAGAAAAGGAAGGATCAGATCCCTGCCTCTGCCTGACTGCCATGTGGGAGTTTGAGCAGGCTGGGAACAGAGTTTGCATTCACAATCAGTTTTGGAGCCCAATGCAAATAAATCTATAGCCAGGAGTTTGGAAACCTGTTTTCCTGTGTTTTATTTGGGTTTCCACTGTCTTTGCCCTTGYGTGAATGGTGTAAATTCATCCTCTAGTGATACTGGGTAAAACACTAACAGAGCAAACACCAGTGCAGGGGGTTGRAGATTTTGGAGCCCTGAAGTTCTGAGTACAGGTTTATTCAAACAACTCATCCACAGGATGGGCCCCTGACTCCCACTGTGAAGGAAAACGGCACCAGCATCTTTAAACTTTAACCTGGGAGCTCTGTGCAGGTTTTCTCTCCCATTCCAGACCTGGGTCTGATTTTCATGCTCATCCCTTGCACAGGGTCAGGAGCAGAGAAAAGAGGCTGTGATGAGAGGGCTCCCTCCTGGCTGGAAGATTCTGTCCTGAAATAACATTTTTACCTGTGGACCAGCAGCCCCTGGCAGGAGCCTGGATGTGGTGAGGACTTTGTAGGCACAGCCAGCCCATCCCAGAGCTGTCTCCTGGGGTCGCTGGGGTCTGGGTGGTTATGCCTTAGAGGCTGAGCTCGTCACCTCATAGCTATTCCATACTCGGTAATAACGGAGGAGTATTTATATCACAAGGATTAATGGAGGATTAATTATATTGCAGTGCCGCAGTCTGACGTCACTGCCCAGGAGTAGCAATTTTGGAGATTCAAGCCAGAACCTCAAGGTGTTTTTGAAGTGAGGGAAGGGTTTTCAAAAATAGCAGCTTTATAGGGACCACTGGCATTGATGGAAATGCCCCAGTCCCTGCTGTGGCCGTGCAGATTTTAAGACAAGAGTTACAGGGCAGTTAAAACATCAACCTTTGATTTTTGGAGTGTAAGATTTGAGTAGAATCCTCACTTCTTTTACTTTGTCTTTCTTCACCTCTTCATGGAAGGAACCTCACCACTGGGAATATCCAACTGGCAAGATACAGGTCAGGGCTACTACCTTTCTTATCAGCTAAATCCAGCAAGGCTGAAATGGAGCTTTGGGTAGCCAGGTTTAGAAGTGGCTGTTGGAGAAGCTGGAACAATCTCCCACCTTTTTTCATTGCCGTAGGATTTCTGTGCCACTTTGGCGTGGAGGATCAGCACTGTCTGGTCTGCTGGCAGCTGCAGGTACTGCCGCACGCYGTCCCGGAGCAGGTTGGCTTGGTATGGGTTGGATCTGCAAGACAGGAGTTCCCTGGCATATCAGAAAGTCATATCCCCTGGCATATCATATCCCTTTCATATCAGAAAGCAGTGGAGYTCAGCTGCTCTAGGAATGGTGCTGGCATTGAAAAATACAAAGTTTGGATAATGGAATAACCGCTTCATCAGTTTGCCAGAGAATGCACACAGGGCATTTCTGACTTCCAGGTGGCAGTGCTCTAATTGATTATGAATTTGTTTTCCCACCTGATATATTTGTTTCTGTACAGCTTTTTGGTGAGTTGGGAAGCGATGCTGCTGAGCTGTGAGTGCACCTGGGGAGCTGTCAGTGAGGTGGAGCCCTTCTGCAAGGGCTGTTGGGTGCAAGGAGCTGCATTTTTCTCTGAGAYCTAAGAAGTAGGTGGTTCTGCTGATTGTTTCTGCTCTGTTAATTGGAAGGAGTTGCCATGCACCTGGCATTTTACTCTTCTAACTCAGTAGGCTGRGTGTTGACTGGATGAGGTGAAGCCAGAGGAGAAGGAAGGGGAGATGCCTGTGCAGGAGTCTCTCTTGGCACATCTGTCACTGTTTGGGAGGTGCCCACTGGCTCCTACCAAAGGGATCCAGCCTGGCTGGTTAGGAGGGCTTGACTTYCCTATCAGAGACAGAGATAAAGCAGTGGCCAGAGAAGGCTGTGAGGCCCCAGCCACAGCAGAAAACACATTGCAGAGTAACTGGGAGAGTCCTGGGGGCTGCGGGCAGTGCGGGGGAATGACTCAGAGGAGAAGCAGTGAGGGGGGCATCAGCCATGGCCACGCAAGGAGAGACTTGCAAGAGGTGTGCAGGGGAGCATTCCCATTAAATACAGCCTCTCTTCCTCCAAAATGGGCTAAAAAGGGAGAGAAGTTGAGGYCATAAACAATCAGATGTGTGAAGAGATGTGATTCTGGTCCTGCCATCACTCTGAGACAGGCTCCTGGTGCTGAGCTCCTCTGGCCAAGCTCCCAGGGAGAGAAGCTGCAAACACTCATCCCAAGCACCTTCTAGAAGAGTCTGCCTGCCAACTCTGTTCTTCCCAGTGCAACAGTTATTTTAAAAAGGCTGGGCCCCTTACAGCTTTTAGCACCCACTTCATAATTCACTTTAAACACATATCACTTCAGTTCCAGCTTTCCCACCTTTGCATGGAGCTGATGCTCTCCTGTGTGGATGACAAACACATGTCCCATCCAAGCAAATATTTACCCAGTGTCTTCTCTGAGCCGTGCCATGGGGACCTGACACTTTGCACTGCACAGACRTGCTCTGTTTGGTTACTGGATGGGCAATATAATCTCCTGCCCTCCTTGTTCACAGTCCTTTATCCTAGATGTGTTAGCTGCATCACCAGTAAACATAAATCAACAGAGCTTTGCCAGAATCAGATTTACAGCCAGTACCAGTGTCAGTGTCAGAGTCACCCACAGCATTAACTGCTACTCTGTGCCTGGAAAAGGAATRTTTTATTGCCATTCCTGACTGCATAGCACAGGCTGCTACCCAGCTCTGCTCTGGCAGCCCTGGAGCTCAGGGCTCTGGGCTCAGCCCTGGCTCACCCCACAGCACCCAGGGCAAGGCAGGAGGAGCTCCTTTGCCAAGGCTCTACCTGCTCCCTCCAACCCTCCACGGGGTGCTGGGACACTCCTGCTCCAGCACACTGAGGCAGAGCTTTATCAACCATTATCCCACCAGTGTCCACTCCAGGGTGAGCTTGAAAAGCTTCACTSCAGCCCTCCTAGCCAATGAATAGTTTATATCTTTGCACAGCCAAAGAGATCCCATAAGAAAGTTATTTAATCTTTTTCCATAATGGCAATCTGCAGCTGTTTCACTCCTCTGCTGCCAAGCAATGGTGCGATTTCAGCTTTGATCCGCCTTTGTTATTTTTCCCTTCATATAAAAGCACTATTTGGAAATCTCACTGCGAAACTTTGGTGGGGTTTTTTTCTGTGGGTTTTTTTTGTTTGTTTGTTTGTTTGTTTTATGGGTTTTTTGTTTGTTTTGTTTGTTTATTTGTTTGGTTTGGGTTTTGGGTTTTTCTTTCAGAACAACTGATTATGATTGGGATAAATGTGGAAATGTTTCAATTTCATATTCAAGGAAATTGGCCTGACCCTGGATCTTCTTTCACACTAATGCAGCACTGTGTTAAATRAGTACTGAAACTTGCTGGCTCCATTCAGTAGCATTTCACCCTCAGTTTGTCAGAGACAACGGGCACACAGCAGGGAAGAATCAGGCTGGGTGTGTGAATTTTTTCCTGGTGAGTCTCATAATTCAGTGTGCTGTGTAAAATTAGGAGTATAGCTTTAGGTCCTTGCATCTCAGCTGCAGAGTCACATGCTCCATCCCTGTTAGTGTCACCAAGGCAGTCACCAGTGCCCATCTGTATGGCTTGGGGTCTCCTTGTGGGGCTCCTCTGCCATTAACCCCTTGGCAGAGTATGGAACAGCCTGATACCGAGGCCAGGCAGTGGCAGGGAGTGTTCAGGAGCAAATTGCCAAAACCTGTGGATTAAGAGGTGTGCTGACAGCGTGGCYAACAGCCAAGGCCTGCTCTGCAGAGCCTCCTGCAGCACGGGCTCAGGGCAGGGCCAGGCTTGTGCAGGTATCACTGCTCCCTGCCATCCGTACGTAATTCCAGAGGCACGGGGATTACTGCCTGCAGYTTATTAAAGAGCCTTCTGGAACAATTACCCACATGATTCTTACTGCTTAAAGTGGGAATGTGCATGTCAAAGGCAGGTAAACAGACTGTAGTTATTCAGAGTTGATGTCCAGCTGGAGGAACAGCTACCTCGAAACTTGGCTTTCTTTTCTTTTCTTTGTCCATCCTCTGCAGCCATTGCCCTCCAAATTTTGGGGCTAAATTGTGTCAGTGACGTACTTTTGAACAGTGCTTGCCATTCTGCCCACAGAGGCGACCACCCAGCATCCATCATCTGGTTTAAATTTATCTTCAGAGAGTCAAAGGGCCATTGCTAAAGCAGMTCAATATACCCACTTGGCTCCTTCTGGCACCTACAGCCTCCTCAGGGTTACAGAGAATTATTCACTGCTTCTGACATTTATTATATTAAATTATTAAAATGCTTAGGTTGTAGTGCAGTGTTAGTTCAGTGTCGTGTTAGCAGCACCACACGGGCTGGGCTCTCAGAGCTCTTGCTAAAAGCCGCCTTTTCAGAGCCTGAGGTCTTGGCCRGGGCTCGGCTGCTCTCCACACAGTTGGGCATTATGTGGTGAAGGGGGGAGCGAGGGGGGATCCTCCACCTTTCTCCTACACTGATTTCTGTAAGCTTTTCCCCATCCCTGGCATCACTTACCAAGGCTTTTCCTTCACTTTAGGTCACGATGTGCCTCAGGAGAGGGTGTGAGCGCATTTGTGGTGCATCTTTCGGGTGGCTCTGCCCTGGTGCTTGAGGTGAGAAAGACCCAGGCTAGCCCGGGGGAWTTGCAAGCCCTGGCCGTGTTGCTGTGCCCTCTCCCATAGGAAATGGAGCAGAAAAGGTGGAGTCTCTGCGTGCTTTCCACAGGAGACACACATCTGGACCACCTTGCGAAGGGCTGTTTCATGTGGGCACACAGGGAGCCCAGGCAGGCGCCGCTGGGCTTTGCTAGGGCAGGACCCCACAGTCCCATCGCTGATTTTAGGAGAGCTGATGTTTAACATCACGGCTGAAAATTACCCCTCTCCTTCCCGGCAGCAAGTGTTTAGGGGCACTGCTCAGTGCTTTGTCCTGCCTCCCTGTGTGGGGCATGTCATGGTCCTCACATCACCTTCTGTATGCGCACCCTTGGGCAACTGCAGGAGCAGAAAAAGCGCTTTACGAGCACTGGGGAAAGCAAACTGCCCTCTGCCCTGCTCCTTTTCAGTTCAATGAGCTTCACCAGCTCAGTCTGTTGAGGAAGGGATCTGATATATTTAGTCCCCTGGGAATGAAAGTACCCGGCTCTGGAGACCAAAATACTCCCCTGGCAGCTATTGTTTAGAAACTGGGTCTTTAAATCAACTCTTTGTACAAGAATTGTAACTCACAGTAAAAGTGTCCCCAAGTGCAGGTAGCACTGAATTGAAGTGCAGAGATTTAATTTGCTGCTTTTCTCCCCCCAAAAAAGAGCTGCCGTTTGCCTCACTCAGGAYACGGCTACCCTGAAGCTTGCTGGGGACTTGCTGCCACAGAGGGCAATTGTTCCTCCCTCAGCTTGGAGAAACCAAACATCCTAATAAAAAATATCCATTTTAGAGGTCTGGGTTATATTTTGTGCAGAGCAGGGGAGAAAACGCCTGCAGTGCTCTTGGGTATGGAGTCAATGCAATGTTTATGCAAAAGGAAAAGCCATTAGAAATCACAGAAATGAGAAGCCTGCAGTTTCTGGCTTCCCTCATTTTTCAATACCTCCTTTAATCCAGACCAACCCAACCCACAGCCCTTGTATATGCATGGGTATTTATAAATCCTGTATTTTCCTCACTGCACACACAAGTGAAATTCAGCSTTTTCTGGGCCTGGGGGATTTATCGACCACACCAAGGGCAAACAGTGGGCGAGAGCAGGAAGCACGAAAAGCCTGCGGCACTGAGCTCTGCAGGGAGYGGGGGCCAGCCGGGGTGGGCACCCCAGCAGCACCAACACCCCAAAATGCTCAARTTTGATAATGCAGTTTTGGCACGTCTGTTAGAAAATTCAGACAGTGGGGGTGATTTACTGGAGTCTCCTTTCTCTTTTCCTTGTGTACAAAGAGGCTGGGAAGTGCTGTTAAAGCGCTGCCATACAGTCCTATACAGCACTAAAGGTGGTGCYTGCCACCACTGGATTGATCTGAGTGCTGGGAAGAGGTGGAGGACTCGGAAAATCTATTCCAGGGTTTCTAAGAAGCCTCTGCAGATGRTCTCCATTGCACATCAGTTGACCTTCTTGATGGAAGCTTAACCTGAGGCTCTACAGCCCTCCAAGCTCTGGTCTGTAGTTTCCCAGCTCAAATTCACCTCCCCAAACAGCAGCCGCTACCTGCTGAGGTTCCTAAACTTCCAGAACACTTTAGGTCAAATGGATATTAAGCTTAGACTCTCCTTTGTC
>NW_026623588.1:43315-59074 GCF_030028575.1 Malurus melanocephalus | reverse complement strand
CGAGCGGCTCCGCGCCCGGCACGGGTGAGTGAGGGGCTCCGCGGGCACCGCCGCTCCTGCGGGAAGGAAAGAGAGAGGAGGAGGGTGAGGAGGGTGCGGGTGAGTCCGGYCCCGGTCCCGRTCCCGGCCCCGGTCCCGGCCCGCCGAACGCTGCCGCGGAGATTGGCAGCCTCCGAGGGGGCTTTTCCTTGGAGCGGGGCTGGCAGGAAGGGGAGCGGCGATCCTGGGCGTCGGGAGCAGAAAGCAAAGCCGGGAGGAAGGGAAGAGCAGAGCCTTTGCCCCAAAGGATTTTTTTCCCTCCTCTGTGGGCTGGAGCCTTCCCGACCCCCGGCCACACGGGGTGTGTTCGGTGGGGCAGTCGGGGCACGGCACCCGCTCGGTCCCTCGGTGCTGTGCGAGGATGTGAACTCCTCCACACTGTCGGGATGGCTCAGCCTGCCTGCCCTGCTCACCTTTTGCCTACCTGTTGGGCAGGTCCCTGCTTATACAACCGGGGATCTCTTAGCAGAGAGGTTTGGTACACCTGGGCAAGGCGTACTGAGCAACAGAAGATCGAGATSGTGCAGAAAGATAAGCTCAGAAGTGTACCCTGAGTTTGATATGCATCTTTTCTGCACGACTGGAAAATTGGGTCTGTGCATACTCGTTTGCACAAGCAATCACCCACCTTCGGCTTATCATTCCAGCCGTTTCACAAGATAAAATTAGCTTTGGGCACTTCTGTTCCAAGCAATTACACGGGAAAACTTGTTTGGAAAATCAGATTATTCTGCGCTTATCATGTTTGTGTGGACACGCRCCCATGTGAGGTAAGCGGAGCTGAGCAGATTCACCGTGTGGTTGTGTGTGCTCTGCTGGGGTTTTGCCCCTCGTTCTGCAGGGACAGCCTTTGCTGTGGTGCAGAGAGCTGCTGAATCCATTCAGAGTGGGAGCTGGTGTGGTTGAGGAGCTGGCAGGGAACGGGGACTGTCCTGTGTCAATGGAAGCCACCACATGTGTGCAGTGTGACTGAGGGAGAGGGATCCACGGGAGGGGTCTGTTCTGAGCCCCAACTCTGAGAGGAGGCACAGGGCTTCATCTCTTTTGCTTAAACTCAGAGGATTTTTGCTTCATTTTGCTTATTTATAAAATTATTATGACGTTCTTCCTTTGGGTTCCCTTGCTGTGGGACCCTCTGTAGCATCTCTTAATAGTAAAGTGTTTGCTTCTTGTTTCAAGGATGGGAGCAATTGATTCCAGTTAGTGAGCATACAGGTTATCAATAACAAGTAGCAACTGCATTTCAGAAGAGGTTATTGTGATCTCTTCAAGAATTCATTAGATTGGTGTTGATATCAGCCAAAAGGTGTGTGGGGGGGGGAAATCTGCTCTCAGATCTCAGCCCCGATATTTGCCACCAGGAGACGGATAAATCCGGCCTCATCCAAAATGCAAATTCCCATCTGGAAACCATGCAACAGATTTTGGTGTTTTTTTTGCAGTAAAACAACACTTCTCATCAAAGCAGCCAGGGTATTGCCGCGTCCAATTGGAAAAAGCTGTTGTTGATTTTTTGGTGGAAGTTGTAACTCRCATTTGTTGTTGAAGAATTAAAGAAACCGTATGTGCACAGTACGAGATGGGCTCGGGAGCTGCCCAAACGGAGGAGCCGTGGCTAACAAGGCAGCCCGTTGTAGGCAATCTGCGGTCACAGAAGATGTTTGTGCTCCGATTGCTCATAACATAGAGTTTCCCTTGAGGTTGGCATTAGGGGTTAAAGGTTTTCAAGAGAAGTCTTTGTTTAAACATCTTTAAAGTTTCCAATAGGGGSCCCTTTGTTCGCTGTGGAGCAGCGTGCCTGCCTTGTTAAAAACTCAGCACTCATAAAATGCCATTTACAAATTCCTGATGAATAGGGCTGAAATATGGAGGSGAGATAAGTAGTGTTTCTATCTGCACACACATGGGATTTATAGACAAGCCCTACCATGAGGGAATAAATGGGACCTAGAAAAAACAYGACAAAAAGAAATAGATGGAGTGGTGTTTATAAAGAAACTTATAAAAGTCAGCTGCTCCCCCAGAAGCAGTTGGGCCCTCTTGTGCCAGATGTCTCCTCCAGCCGAGCCAGGAGGCTGAGTGGCTCCTGACACTTGTCATTACCTCTCAGTAATCGTGTTTTCTCCACTTTGGGCCCAAACAGTAGCAAATTGAGCACTTGGGCTCTGTTGGGAGCTGCCACCATAAGGGCTCCACTGAGCTGCTGGGTACAGGCACCCTGATTCAGTGCTCTCTGTTACCTGCTGTGGGCTGGAGAGTGTTGCCTCTYTGTAGGTACTCACAGCATAGATGTACCTTTAGGTGCCAAGTAATGTCTTTARCTCTTAGAAGGCTTTGGTTCTCTCTTGTCTTGGCTAAATGGAAAGGATTTTAAACCAGCTCTGTTAAAAAAGGAGAGAGTACAGGTGTGTGCTCAGGAGACTCCAGACACTGGTCCACAGCGATGGCAAGGTTTTCTTGTGGGATRCTACAGCCTGCTGTGCCTGATCCTGTGTCGAAGCTTTTGTGGTTCTCACACAGCTTGTCCTTCCTGGCATCTTTTGCTGGAATCTGGATACATCTTCCCCACTAATTGTGCCTTTGCCTGTCTATCTGCACACTTCTGATCCTCTTGCCTTGCAAGCCCCTGCTTGCTCATGTGARTCCATCACTAACCTGGTCCCTCTGGTGCCCACCAGGGAAATCCATAAGGCTCTGCTGTTGTCCCTTGAAGAGAGGTGGCAGTAACTCAGTTTCTCTCCACACTTCAGCTTTTCTGTCTCTGGGCAGTGTTGTGCTGCTTTGCCAATGTGATCTGTGGGCCCATAGGAGTCCATGGTCTATGGCAGGAGCCAGTGGGAGCAGATCTGTTGATAGCAGAGGTAACTCACTCTACAAGAGTGTGTGGGCTGGAAAATTAGGCAGGGTCCACAAATGGAAAAACACTGCMTTTGGGAATTCACAGCTCCTCCTGGACTTGGATGGCTTCCCCAAAGTGTTACCTGCTCTTCAGCATGGCAGAAGGGAGGCCACAGCCCACTGTGTGAAGCTCTTCTCTGGTGCATCTCCTAAGGGGTGACAACATCCCTGTCCCAGGACAGCAGTTCTCCTGCTGCCAGAGGCATGTGGAAGCTGTGGTTAGGTGTGAGACATTTCCTTTGAGATTCTTCCTGTGAAAAGTATCTACATAAAACTTACTTTTTTGTTCTGAGGAGGGACAAAAAGTCTCTGCGTGCCTTTCCGCAGCCGCCAAGCGCTCCTCACTTTCTGCTATTTCAATTAAACACATAGCAGGAGSGGTAGGATAAAGAGGAGAGGCACAGGAATATTCTCCTGGCGTRTTTTCTTATGCCAACACATTGAGTCACATCTCTAGAGTGAGAAATATGATATAAAAATTTAGAGAAGGAGGTCAGGCAGTGAATCTATGATTGYGGGGCTGGAATAGCAGGCGGTCTCTGTGGTCATCTGTGCCATGTAAACTTCCTGGAGGTCAGCTGGGGATAGTGGTCCCAGCAGGTCTGGGAGRCAGATGTCCTGCTAGTAACTATCAATCTCATACCAGCTCTGCTGCATCAGGAGCTCAGCTGACGARCTCTGCACCAGCCCAGTAGCTGATCTGGGCCATGACTCTTTTCCTTTGTGGTTGAACATGCATATTTCTGGGGAAAAAATGCTCTCTAACACCTTCCTCCCAAAACAAGAACTTGGGGAGTGGATTGCTGCGTCAGCTTCTGGATGGCCCGGACATCCYTCTCTCCAAAGTTTGAAGTCTCTTGGCCCTGCCCAGCTGTCCTCCAAGGACCTGTTTGCAGAAGACCATTTGCTTTTTAAAAAGAGTGAGTAAGGTGGATCTGTTCCCTGTCGATCACTCTTCATCAAAATCCAAGTATTCCAAGATCTCTCCAGTTTTATTTAAAATCACAGTTAGGAGGTGGACTGAGGTTTTCCTGCTGTGCAGCTCAGGGGACAAGAGTAGCCTAAAGGTCTCGAGTGGGGCACAGAGGAACAGAGAAATGGCATCAGCAGTCCTGAAACAGGAGCCATCTCTGACATGATTAGYTGAACAAGGAGATTTGGCAGACGTGTGTTCCTCTTGGCTAGACCTTTAACATTTTAATTTGTGAGTGAATGCAGCTTTTATTCGTGGCAGCTGTTTCCGAAGCAGCCCAGGTACAGACTGTTTCAGGCAAGAAGTTTTCCTGCCAGGTGAGTTGCAGAGCACTGGGAGGTCTTTTAGAGACAGATTGATGGCAGAGAAAGACTCCAGGTGCTGTTGTGGAGAACATCTAGAAGGGGATGCTCTGTCCATTGCTACACCCAGAATTTCCCTCTCAAGGGGTCTTCAAATGTCATGTCAGGACTTGTAGAAGTCCATGAGCTGTGAGTCAAAGACATCTGTTACTCAGCCTGCAAATGGACCTGGTCAAGAAACCTGTTTTTCTCCTTCCYTTCCTGTGAATATATAGGAGCAGATCCCATAAAATGGGGAATAGGCATTTGTGGGGAGCAAGTGGAGCGAAAGAGAAGTTCCTTCTGCATCCAGCAAGGTTTTCCTGTTACAGCACTCCTGCTGATTTACTCCTGTTGGGTTTGGAGCCTTCATGCGCTGTTTGAGAAATACAGCCTTGTTTTTCAAACAACATGTCCATCCAGGTGGCACTTGGCCCAGTAAAGCTGCCGTGGTGTTGTAACTGGAGAGCACTGTGGTGTCCTGGAAAGAGTCTGCTCCGGTTCTTTCATGAGTTTGGGAAAAACCAAGGACACATCAGTCCTTAAAGGAGGGGRAAAAAGCCCTTTTGGGCTGGAAATTCGTGCCATTGCCATGGTCTTAGTGWGCTTGCGCTCCCTGACTCTTCCTTGCTCTGAAAACTGCACTGCTGTTCTCTCTGGTTGGATTTGCCACTCATCACTCAGCTGCTGTGGGGGATGAGCATTGAGATTTTGATGCTGTGATGGAGTGTAAGGTCCACACTGCCTCTGAARTGGTCCTGAAGGTGGATTCAGTGCTTGTGGGCAGTAGAGGTAGCACTGAGGGATGAGCACATTGCAAGCAGAGAGCACCTTGAGACTGGGGATTATGCTGGGAGAAACAACCTTTGGGCAGCCCTCCAGGACAGGGTGGATCCAGCTCCAGGGCTGTCCCGGGCCTCACCCTTTCACACTGCTTGCATGTCTTGCAAATCCATGGACAATGTGCCAGCAATTCATCCATATTTCTACAGCAAAGTTTGGCATCGAGAGGTGCCTTCAGGATGATGAAAACTGTCTGCATCTCTCCAGGAAGCTCTGGTTGCTTCATTGTTCCCTGGGGCAAGATACACATCAGTCTTTCTCCCGTGGTCCCACGTGCATTTTTGAGCAGCCTTTCTGTCAGGCAAGGACCTGAAGGATGATGAATTGCTGTCCTGCTGAGGACATCACAATTTTTCTCTCCATCCTCCAGCAAGAGGATGCTCTTGCATTCTTTCTGCTGTTGTGCTGGCAGAACTCAGGACCCCTAAGCAAAAGGACTCAGGGTTGAGACTCCTGGCCATATTTTGATCGGGTTTTTTGTCACTTTCATCAAATAAAATTGATGTGGGAGTTGAATTTCTGCCTCCCAGAACTGCCTGGTTAGATGCTGCCACTCCCACAATGTGCCAAAGGTCTGCCAAGCCCAGAGGGGGGCTGGAGCCCTGTAATTTTTGCCATAAACAGAAATCTCAGCTAGAGGCTGATGTGCCTGTACGTATGAAATCGTGCATGTGGTTGTTCCTGTGACCCAGCTCATGACTCCATAGCCTTAGTCCAGAACCTGCTTTCCTCCTTGTGACACTACCGTCAGGGCTTTTCCTGGGCTGCACTGCCACCCCTCCTTTCTCCATCTGCTTCACCCACTCTACATTTGATRCAGAAAGCTCCATCCCTGTAACAGCAAGAAGGATAGGGAGCTGGCAGCATTCCTCACTCTGCTCCCTGCYGTGCCCTGTCCTTTGGCTTTGCCCRAGGGAGGAGGTRCCCAGGTCCAACCTGCCACCATCTGGATGAACCAGATGAAGGGGAATATTCAGAGTATTTCTGTTAACCTGTAGCCAGGAGAGAGCTGCCAAGGAGGCCACACTGAAACCTGAAGCGGCTGTTTTTCCTAAGACTCAGCACTTGGCAGGGAGAGCAGACGGACAAGCAGCRGAGCAGGGAGGGATGCAATTGCCCTGGGGAGCAGCATTGCCGGTGGAGGTGCCCAGGGAAGGTGTGCTGGCTTACCTGTCTGTCTCTGGGGATCCATCTCCATGTCCTCCTTGGCTGAGCTCACGACGAGAGTCGAGAGGAGGTGSAGGAGGTGACTCTTCTGCCCTCACATGTGGCTCTCCCCTTGGTCACCCTCCTTGCTGCATGTGCTGACCATCTCCTTCAGCAGTGAAAAGCAATAACTGTTTCTCCCTGTGTCGCTCAGAAATGTCAGGAAGAGTTCAAGTGCCCCTCTCAGCTCATCTGCAGAGCTCGGCTGAGCCAGCCCAGGCAGCAGCACTCACYCTGCCTGCACCTTTTTTCCTTTATAGCTCAGTGTTATCTCAAGGTCTCTGGCGCTGCAGCCGGTGCCGTGTTTGCCTTGCCTGGTAGCACCTGCCTGCCAGCCGGTCACTTCCCACCCATCTCCCTCCCACTCCTGCAYGGGCTTGGAGGGGGTGCTGTGGGATCCCTCAGGGTGTGGGGAGTCCCTCTATAGGATGTAAGTTAACCCCAGGGAAGTGCAGGTAGAGGGAAGTTGGCAGGTGAGGGGTGGTGAGAGAGAGACTGGGGCACATCTGTCCCATCATCTTTGTTGCCCCATCCTCTGCTGGGGCAGGGCTGGGTGTTACATTGAATGGGGGGCCAGAACACTGTCCCAGACTGGTCTCTGCTGCCAGGACCAGCACTGAATATATRGCTGAGCTGCCACGCTCTGCCCTGTCCAGGCAGCATCAGCCCTTCCAGCTGTGAGGAGTGCCAAGATTTCCTCCAAAGCTGAGATGCTGTTAAAAATAGATCAGTCGTGAACTGGTTTTCTCCTTCTTGGTTCCTGGCCCGACAGCTCATTCCTCCTTCTGGGCTGTCTTTGAAGCTCCCTGGATGCTGTGAGACACAGGCTCCATAGCAGCCTGCCACTGCAGGGAGGCGTGGAGAGCAGAGAGCTGCAGAAATGTTCTAGGAGGCATAGCTATCCCAAAAATATTTGGAGGTTAGTGAGTGCTTTCTCCCAGGAAATAAGCAGCACTGGAAAAAGAGTCTGCTAAATAATGGGGAAATGAGGCTGGGGTAAGAGGAACTGTCTGTAAGAGGAACTGTCTGCCTCTCTGCTCACATGTGCTGAGGGGACACAGGTGTCTGAGTAATCCTGGCCAYAAAGCAAAGCTCTGCTCCATGGTTTCCTGGAAAAGCCCTATCAGGCTGCCRTCCCCACTCATCCCCTCAGCCAGAGCAATCCCACTGGTCCTTCCCCTGCACGGTTCTGCAGAATTTCCTGGTGCTGCTGAGGATTCTCTGTGTCCTGGGCTGGTAGGTTGCTCACCTCCAGGCAAAGGCCACGTCTCTCCCTTTGAGACAGGTATTCTCCATCCCAGTTTCCTCTTGTCTGCCCCTTTTCTGTCCTCCTGATTCTTTAATACAGTTTTCCAGGTGTGAACACTGAGTCTGGAGACAGTTTTAAGATGCAGCTGTGAAACSTATTATCAGTGTCCCTGCTATCAAAGACGTGGTGTTCAGGGCTGCACGTAACCACTGAGCAATTAAACAGCAACCCTGGTGATGAATTACAACTGGGACCTCCTGGGGCTAAATAAATACACACTGATAACTACCGATAAAATGAATTTTTGTGGTTTTTTTTTTTTTAAAGCACCCTTCCAGTATCTGTGCCCAGTTCTGGCACTGCACGTTTCCTGGGGAGGGCCACATTATTTGTGGCATTTCCATCCCTAACACCTTGGGTTTCCAACCAGAGCTGGAATAAAAATGAACTAAATAAATCCTTGTCCCTGCAGGAGCCAGGAAAGGCAAGGCAAGGCAAGACAACACAGAGGTGGGTGGGGAGGGAGAGAAGTGACAAGATGAGGTTTTGGGTAACAAGTTTAAATATATTTTCCCCCAATGTTCCCACCCTAAAGACACGAAAAAACTGTTGAGGTCCAGAGCATCCCTTGAAAAAGCCTTTAGGGCAGGGAGAGCTGCAGAGTGCTGGTGACCAAGTCGTGGGGACCCTGAGGTGATGTGAAGGAGAGCAGCAGGCTGGCAATGCTTCACCCAGCACCTGCCCWGGGGAAGGGCTGTGAGCCCACCAACACGAGCACCATCACACCCTCTGCCTGCAAAGGCTTCTGCTGTCYCAAGAAAGTATGGAAACAGGCAGAGAATGGAACTTCTTGGAAAAATTATCTTTGCCAGGGACTTTGAGAGACTTCTGAGCAGGTTTTATCTGTGCTGGTGTTTCATCCAGGGGCTTCTCTTCCCATGCAGGAGTATCAGGAAGGCTGCATCCCTGGGTGCAGCTTTCCCACCCTCCACTGGCTGCAGAGAACAGCCACACAGTCAGGAGAAAAGCATTTGGCTGAACATCCCATCTGCCTGGTTTGCAAGTGAAAATAAAGCTTGTCCCACGGCCAGCTCCACCCAGAGCAGAAAATCAGACCCTTTGGCAGAGTGCTGCTACTGTAATGAAATTGAGCTGTGCTGAGACTGCCAGTCCTTGGAACGGGAAAGATTCCACGTGGGTTCAGAGAAGTTTGGGAGTGGATCTGTCAAAACTGCTGCTGCTTAGGGTTTTTGGTGCTGCCTGGGGACACCCAGCACAGGTRAAGGKTGCCCTGTGGCTCAGCCCATCCTCRGCACTGATTGYACCTTGTCTTCTCCCTGCAGTGCATCCTCCCAGCCCTGGAACGATGTGGTCTTGCAGAGCCACGATGAAACTGCTGCCTGTTGCCCCTCTCCTGCTTCTGCTGACAGCACTGGAAGCCAGGCCAAAACCTGCAGGTGAGCTCTGGCTGGTGGGGAGTGCCTGGAGGGGAGAGATGTGAGAACTTCGGGGCAGTGGAGCCCTTGGAGGACACTTTGCTGTGTGATATGGGGGGCACGTGATGCCTCTTCTTTGGCAGCATCCCCAGGAGAATAGAGGATCCCCCCGGTAGTGGGACCCAAATGTCCCAGTGCTGCCCCAGTGGGTGCGAGCCTGAGCCTGAGCCTGGCATGGTGGGGGCCTCTGGTGCTGCTTGCTCTGGGCACATCCTCAGCTTTGATGTGGCTCAGGTCAGGGCTTGTTCCCCTCCTGCCCATGGGCTGTGACCTCAGCAGGAGGCAGAGGGGTGAGGGGAAGCCTTGTCCTTGCTTGACTCTCCAGGTGCAGGGGACAAAGCAAACCCAGAGGTACCAGCCTCTCTCCTCCCAGGGCAGAGGGATCTAAATCAATTTTAGTTTAAAAACAGTGAAGGCACCAAGTGGAGAAAGGAGCGGGTATGTCTCAGAGACCCTCAGTGCAACTGAGATTGGCATCATCCCAAAGGGACCCACAGTGTTTCCTTGTGATTAGGGCTCAATTCTCCCAAGCTTGGGTGCAAACAAGGCAAACAAAATATGTTCATCAACATTTCACTTGCTAAGCACTCTCCCAGTTTGCACTGGAAGTAACATCTTTATGTCCAAGAGAGGCTCTTTGGTTCAGTCTCAGCCWAGTGTGTGGCCTTAGCTTTTCTTTTTCTGTCTCATTTTCTGCCCCCAAAAAACCACAACAATCCACAGCCACAGCCAGGGTATGTCTCCCCAGACTGCTGGGAACACATTCTTCTTCTGCTTCTGCTCTGCCACCACCTTCTGTGGATTTACTGGGCAGTGGGAAGGTACTGGTCTGCGGGGACTGCCCCAGCCTGTTCTATCCATCCCTCATGAGTGGGCCCCATCACTGTGCAGAGATCTCTCTGTTCCCTGCAGACAGCCCCAGGACTGAGCCTTCTCTTTGCCTTCTCCTTAGCACTGAAGTGCAGGACGGGTCCCCTGGACATCGTGTTTGTGATCGACAGCTCCCGCAGCGTTCGGCCCTTCGAGTTCGAGACCATGCGGCGCTTCATGATAGACATCATCGGCAACCTGGACGTGGGTCCCAACGCCACGCGGGTGGGGGTGATCCAGTACTCCAGCCAGGTGCAGAACATCTTCTCCCTCAAGACCTTCTTCACGCGGGCAGACATGGAGAGGGCCATCAACAGCATCATCCCRCTAGCCCAGGGCACCATGACGGGGCTGGCCATCCAGTACGCCATGAACGTGGCCTTCAGCACGCAGGAGGGCGCGCGCCCTCCGCACAAGAGGATCCCCCGCATCGCCATCATCGTGACGGAYGGGCGGCCCCAGGACCGTGTCACCGAGGTGGCCACCCAGGCCCGGAACGCTGGCATCGAGATCTACGCTGTGGGAATCCAGCGGGCAGACATGAACTCTCTGCGGGCCATGGCCTCACCRCCACTGGAGGAGCACGTCTTCCTGGTGGAGTCCTTTGAGCTCATCCAGCAGTTTGCCAAGCAGTTCCAGGACAAGCTTTGCGGTGGGTGAAAGCCGCTCCTGCGGAGTGACAAGGGGGAGCCCTTGTATGTGGTTCTCACCTAGACTTTAAGGTGACCTTCAGAAGGGTGTTTGGGGTGGCTGCCCATGCCAGGAGCAGTGTGAAAAGGAAACAAGCTCCCCAATGAGGAGGCACTGCACAGTGTCCATGTCTGTGCACTGGGTGAGCACTGAGGTTGGCAGGGCTGGGGCTCTGTGGGTTGTYACACTGGCTTCTGCTTCAGGGACAGGGTATATGGCAGAGCCAGGGTCTCCATGTGCCCGGCATGCCTGTGGGGCACTCTGATGGCCATTTTGTCTTGCAGGGGTGGACATGTGCGTGGAGCGGGAGCACGGCTGCCAGCACACCTGYGTCAGCACCCCTGGCTCCTTCTACTGCGAGTGCAACCCAGGCTACAAGCTCAATGTGGATGGAAAGACCTGTTCCCGTAAAAACCTGTTTTATTATCTGAACTTTCATAGGGTGCTTGTAGTTACGGGTCCCATGGAGGGCAGCTGGAACACAACAGACAACCCAGAGAGCCCAGCAGCAGCCTGGGTGCTCTGTTCACTGGGTCCATCACCTCCAGGGGCTGTAATGACTGCAGATACTCAGCATTGCTAAATCCTGGCTGCTTCTCTGAGATGGGACACTTGGCACTTATATGGGCATAACCAGCTGCCCATCAGCTGAGGGGGTCTGGGCAGGGAGTACCAGAGGGTTCACAAGTGTGAACCAGCATCCAAGTGTGCAGTGCTTTGTCCCTGGATTTAAGTGCAAAGTGGTGTTAGTTGGTCTGAGCACCACACCAGCACTTTTCCTTCTTGTTTCGTGGTGCTGGGAGCTGCTTCAAAGCCCTGGAGCAGTCCTGCCCTGCTGCCCCAGGGAGGCTGGCACAGGAGGGTGATGGTGTCCTGTTCCCCTGCAGCCATCGATGCGTGTGCAGACGGGAGGCACGGCTGTCAGCACCACTGTGTCAGCGTGCGGGGGTCGTACTCGTGCCGCTGCCGGCCAGGCTACTACCTCAGCCACAACAAGAGGAGCTGCATTAGTAAGTGACTGTCTCCTTCCCTGTCCCTTCTTCCTTTGACTCTCGTTCCCTCTCTCCTCTTGTCTTTTTCTTTCTGCCATCGCTCTCCTTCTCTCCCCAGTGATTGATTACTGCAGCTTTGGAAACCACAGCTGCCAGCACGAGTGTGTGAGCATCCCCAACGGGCACTACTGTCGCTGCCGCAGCGGCTTCACGCTGCAGCCTGACAGCAAATCCTGCAGGGGTAGGTCCCAGTGTGCTGCATGGCACAGGCTGTGCATACAGCACGTGCCTTTATGTCCCCAGGAGAAGGGCTGTTCCCAGACCACCCCATCTGAATGGGGATAACCCCATCCCCTTGGCTTGTCTTCCAGCCACCGACCTCTGCAACGGGGTGGATCACGGCTGTGAGTTCAAGTGTGTGAGCACAGAGAGCTCCTACCACTGTGTGTGCCCTGAGGGCCAGCAGCTCCAGGCCGACGGCAAGACGTGCAGCAGTGAGTACTGGGACACAGCTCTGATATTCTTCTCATCTGGGCTCTGTGCTCCTAGAGRGGGCTCAGCTGAAACTGGGCTGAGGGGTTCTGTCCTCACTCTAAGTTAGGCTGAAAGAGGGTGGAGAGCTGGCTGTGGTTGGGGGAGCAGTCAGGAGACGGATGCTTGTGGCCTCAGAGACAGGGCACATAAAATACAACAGCTTTGAGGAAAGATTCAGGAAAAGAGAAACCTAGGAAAGACTTTCATGGGGTGTTGGGGTGTCAGTGGAGGTTTTTGGGCTGAATCCCATGGGCATGGTCTTCCTGGCTGCAGTTTCAGTGTGTTCCCACAGTGTCCTGAAGTGCCAAAGCTCAGCCCCACACACCTTCACTCTGATGGTGCCCACGGTCCGGCCGTTCCTCTCTCACCTTCCCCCTGTGCCTGCAGAGTGTGGAGCTGGGCACGTCGACCTGGTGATGGTGATCGACGGTTCCAAGAGTGTCCGGCCCCAAAACTTTGAGCTGGTGAAGCAGTTTGTGAACCGCATCGTGGACCTGCTGGAGGTGTCCCCCCACGGCACACGGGTGGGATTGGTGCAGTACTCCAGCCGCGTCCGCACCGAGTTCCCCCTCAACAAGTACCACAGCAAGGATGAGATCAAGAAGGCAGTGATGGATGTGGAGTACATGGAGAAAGGCACCATGACAGGCCTTGCCCTCAAGCACATGGTGGAGCACAGCTTCTCCGAGCTGGAAGGCGCCAGGCCTCTCTCCCACAACATCCCCAGAATCGGGCTCGTCTTCACAGATGGACGCTCCCAGGATGACATCTCTGAATGGGCCAGGAGAGCAAAGGAATCAGGTGCAGGGACAAGGGGGAAACACCAAATTCCAGTGCTTTGGTCACCCTGGGATGGTTCCTTGGGGTGGCTGTCTCAGGGAGAAGCTGCAGCATCCAGCCTTGGGGAGCTGCAGCCCAGGGCAGACAGACTTTGTTGTGGTTGCAGGGTGCATCCTTCATGCAGCAGCCTGCACCACTGCAGCGCTGCCACGCCCCTGCCTGCCCTTCCCAAATTTCTGCTGTGTATTTGGGAAACCCAGAGAAAATCCTGCATCCTCATCTTTGCTCCCTTTGGGCTGGGGCTGCTTGCTGTGGGGTGGCCAGCGCAGTGTTCAGGATCTGCCCTTGCCATGCAGGGATTGTCATGTTCGCYGTGGGTGTTGGAAAAGCTGTGGAAGAGGAGCTGAGAGCGATYGCCTCTGAGCCTGTGGAGCAGCACTTCTCCTACTCAGCAGACTTCACCACCATGACCCACCTTGTGGAGAATTTCTCACTGAATATCTGCCCAGGTGGGTGCTCCTGGCCACACCAGGGGACTTGACCCCAAGCAGGGAAGGCCATCCTGTCCCCACAGAGCCAGTGGGGTGGTTTGTGTCTGTCACCCTGTGTCACCCAAGGCTGAGCTGGGCTTCTGTGAGCCTGGGCTGTCTCAGGGTCTCACAAGGCTGTTGTGGGTATAGAGGTGGGTCTTTGGGAGGGATTTGGAAGGGGAAAAAGTGAAGCTGGAGGGATTAATTTAAAAATGGGGCGTTAATACAAAAGCATTAATGTGAACGACCACCCCTGTGCCATTGCATGGGCAGAAGTTGGAGTGGCACCCTGCCTTCAGGGAGGCTGCCCCAGCTCTGAAGGTGGCCTGTGTCCTTGTTCAGACCTGTGCTTCTGCTGCTGCTGCATGCAGGGTTGCTGTGAGGGTTTCCCTACTTTGGGACAGGCTGGGGATCCCCAGTGCCCTTGAGACTCCCACAGGGCTGCAGATGTGGAGTTAACGTGCCCCCTGCCACCCCAGCTCAAAGGAAAGTGAAGCTCAGCGCCGGCTGTCCTTGGCACACTGTGACCACGTGTGTGACAGCTCTGTGGGTTGCCTGGCAGGATGCCTGGCAGGGAGCTCGCTGGGCCAGCAGGGCAGCCTGGCAGAAAGCAGAGAGGCTGAAAAAACAGGGCAAAGTGGTGAGGAGAGCCCTGAGGCTCAGGTGCGGCCTCAGTGGGTGGCTGCAAGGACAAGGGACTTGTCTGGGAGCAAGGGAAAGCYGGGCACTGTGGGGCCATGGCTCTGACTGCAGCCAAACCCCACTGTCACAGAGGAGGGCAAAGGGGAGACRGAGATCCGCAGCCCGTGCGAGTGTGAGGCACTGGTGCAGTTCCAGACCAACACCGTGGCCATCCTGCAGAGCCTGACCGAGAAAAATATCCTTTTGGGGTGATGCCTGGGCTTGTTGGGGTGCATGACCGCTGAGGACAGAGCCCACATGGGGGAGGGAAGAATGGATAAACGGGAGCAGGGGAAATCTTAGGCTCCATTAGGGGATCAAACCCTTTGCCCAGCAGACTGTGTGGCTCACGCTGTTTCCTTAGCACGTTCACTTGCTCAGATGACGGCCAGACTTGAAGACTTGGAAAAGCAGATTGCCAACAAGAAGTGATCCCAGCAGAGGGCTGCGGTGCTTGGTGGGGCACAGGGATGTACAGTAGCTACATGACATTGTTATTGCTAGGTTATCGTAAAGCATCAGTGTTTGTTCTTGTATTGCAAAATCCCCCGGGGGGCATGGATTGTATTTAAAAACCCAAAAATCCTAAAAACACACAAAAAGGAACTTGAGCAAAGCCCCTGCTGTGAGCCAAGGGGTTCAGTTGTTGTTCCATGGCAGGTCTGGGGTGAGGGGACAAAACAGTGTGGGAGGGCTGGTCATTGGACAGACATGACACCTGGTGTGCCCCAGAGCAATTGGGATGGCACAGCCCCCCTGGACCTTGGCAGGCTGCTTTGCAAGAGAAAAAACCTACAATGGTGTCACCCTGAGGGCTTCTGTTGTCTCAGTATCTGCTGCCAAGTGGTGGGGCAAGGAGAGCTGGGCGGTGCAGGCAGCACAGGGGATGCCTGATGCCCAGCCAGATCCCAGTGTGGTGCCCAGGTGGGCTCCCATGGGAAGGCGGGCAGTGGGATTTCTTAGATCCCCTTGCCCTGGTTTGGCAGAATAGGTTGGAAATCGGTATTAATCTTGTTTGGTTTTATAATCACATAGCAAAATGGTAATTATTCTTTCTATCACTATCTATGTGTGTGTGTACATATATATATGTATATTTAATTCTGAGAGCAGGGTAGTGCTATTTTTAAACTGTTATTTTATATAAAGCAATTTCTATTCTGACAATAAAGACCCTGAAGATTTGTAAGACATGTCCCTCTCCTTTCAGCTGGGCTGCAGGGTCACAGAGTGTCCTGTGTCAGAAGTGAGGCCTCTGGCTTTTGCAGTGTCTCCTGTCCTCAGATCCAGAAGTGCTTTGGGAAAACCTTTGCTCTGTGGCACCTCAGGGTGCAGCTGGAGGCAGCCAGCGTGGCACGGACACTGTGTCCCCATGGGCAGGGTTTGCTTTGGGGTCGGTGCTTGTGGGGCTTGGAGCTGAGCTGGGTATGGAGCCACAGCCTGGCCAAGGTGCCCATGGGCAGGGTTTGCTTTGGGGCAGGTGCCTGTGGGGCTTGGAGCTGAGCTTGGCATGGAGCCACAGCCTGGCTGCTGTGTCCCCATGGGCAGGGCTTGTTTTGGGTGCTTGTGGGGGCACAGGGGACTCAGAGCTGAGCTGGGTATGGAGCCACGGCCTGGCCAAGGTGCCCATGGGCAGG
>NW_026623588.1:25101-42900 GCF_030028575.1 Malurus melanocephalus | reverse complement strand
CCACAGCCTGGCCAAGGCGCCCATGGCAGCCACTCTGGGGTGGGGATGGGCTAAGGGGACACTCAGGGCCTGTGGCTGATGGATCCCTGCAGACTCCATGAGGAACCACCACTGGCAGCAGGACTCTGCCCGGGGMAGGCTCCATTCCCTTGATTTTATCTCTCAGCACAAGAGTTCGTTTAGTTCCTTTCAAGGTTAACACAAAATTCCCCTCTGTTCTCATGAAGCTGCAGCCCC
Organism: Malurus melanocephalus; assembly: GCF_030028575.1. Classification (NCBI taxonomy): domain Eukaryota; kingdom Metazoa; phylum Chordata; class Aves; order Passeriformes; family Maluridae; genus Malurus; species Malurus melanocephalus. Next base: position 42,663 of record NW_026623588.1, on the reverse strand, counting down.
TCCAGGGCCCATCCCTGCCCCAGCTCTGGGGTCCTGAGCACAAGAAGGATCTGGAGCTGTTGGAGGGAGTGCAGAGGAGGCCATGGAGATGCTGCCAGGGCTGGAGCCCCTCTGCTCTGAGGAAAGGCTGAGAGAGCTGGGGGTGCTCAGCTGGGAGAAGTGAAACCCTAGGGAGGCCCCAGTGCGGTCCTGCAGGACTTGGAGGGGCCCAGAGGAAAGATGGGGACAGAGTGTCCCAACCAGGGCTTGGGGGGAGAGGTGAAGGGGGAATGGCTTTTAACTTCAGGAGGTTGATTTGAGTTGCTTTTTGGGAAGCAAAATTGGGAAGAATTTGGTTGATTTTAGGAAGGTGTTTTTTACACTGAGGGTGGTGGGGYCCTGGACCAGGCTGTGCACAGAGGCTGTGGATGCCCCATCCCTGGGAACATCCAAGGCCAGATGAGAGAGGACTCTGAGCAGCCTGCTCTGCTGGGAGCTGCCTCAGGTTGGAACCAGATGATCTTTAGGGTCCTTTCCAAGGTAAACCATTCAGGGATTCCATCCTTCGATGGTCCCCATTGCCCACAGCGGAGTGGTCTTGGAACTCCTGTGAGTCGCGATGTCCCAGGCYGTGTTCCAGATGGATCTTCCATCTCCCAGCTGAGAGCACAACACAGCCATTCACCCTTGTGCCAGCATGCCCCTCCTGCCATCCTGCTCCAAGAGCCCCACTGCCACCCTGCTTCTCACCAGGACCCTGACACTGCCTGAACGCTCCTCACTGCCTGGATCRTGCCATCCATCCCTKCAGGACRCTCACTYTTGTCCCAATGAAGGTACAGTGCCATTCCATAGGAGGGGGACACCCCCTGATAGCCCAGGCAGGCTGGAGCTCTGTGGGGATGGTGTGGGGCACAGACCCCACTCTGAGGTTTTGCTCCCTATTCAAACTGTCACAGACAGAGAGGAAGAAATGGAGGTGGATGTGAAGATTGATACAGAGTATTGATACAGATATAGAAGAGAATGGAGAGGAGGAGATGGAGCTGGACGTGGAGGAGWTGGAGGAAGAGATGGAGGTGGACATGGAAGTGGATGAGAAAGGTGAGGAGGAGGAGATGGTCTTGGGATGAAGACCAACCCCAGCAGCAGGACAGGCAGGTKCTCACCCTGCCATGCCCACAGGCAGAGTGGGTCCCTGCTGCCAGGCACCTGCTCCCGGGCACCCTGAGAGTGTGCAGCCAGCCCTGAGCTCAGGGAGCTTCCTGAGCCATGAGCTGGGGACAGATGGATGCATGGATGGATGGAGTTCATCATGAGGCTGAAAGCTGGGTGGCCCTAGTCAGGGACACTGTGCCCTGAGGGGGATCTGGATTCTGGRGACACAAGCACCACCCCTGCCCTGTCCTGGGCTTGCTCTGGGCCAAACCAGCCCTGTCCTAGTGCTTGGGGCCCAGCTGGGGCTCAGTGCTGGCTGCAGAATCCCACTCTGCCAGTGTGTCCTAGGCTGGAAGCACAGGGAACACCCCTCTGTGCCTACACTCGAATGATCTTGTCACTTGCTTTTCTTCCAGGACTGATGGAGATGCCAGGCAGAGATGCCACCCTTCTGTACATAAATTTTAGAGATTATTCTTCAGTAGTCTCTTGTACATATGTTTTAGAGAGTGTTGTTGTCTCCCGTAAATACGTTTCATACGTTGTTGTTAGATAGGTTCTTCTGTAAATACGTTCTATAGATTGTTGTTGTTATAAAGATTCTTACTATGTAAATACATGGCAGAGTTAATTGCTGTTTCTGCTCTTCTGTAAATAAACAATTTTTTTTTTCACACCCCAGCTCTTTTTCCATTGGCTTTGGGCACATGCAGCATTTGCAGAGTTGGGGTTCCCCGCGCTGGAGGTGTCTGGGAGTGCTGGGTTGGGGGTACCAYTGCACAGAGCTCCGCTTGGAGGTCTGTACACACTTTGTGGTTATAGAGGCAGAGCCCACAGGGCGCTGTCCCCTGGGATATTCCTTTTGGGAGCAGGGCTGAGCCTGCGTGTCCTGCAGAGCTCATCAGTGTCACTTCACTAGGTGGCACCAGACACCAGCGCTACCGAGGCTGCGCTGGGCTGCGGGCACCCCCTGCTCCCGGGCACCCCGAGAGGGTGCAGCCAGCCCGGAGCTCAGGGAGCTTCCTGAGCCACGAGCTGGGGACGGATGGGTGCATGGATGCATGGATGSATGGATGGATGGAGCTCACCATCAGGGTGAAAGCTTTGCATCACCTGCTGGAGGATTGTGGCTGCTYTGCAGGGCATGAGCTGTCCCTTGGGTGCTTTGTTCCCCTGGGAAGGCTGGGGAACCAGGGGCAGGTTGTCCCTCTCCTTTCCATTCCCTGCAGAGCCTCACTCGGGCTGGGAAAATGCAACATSTGCCACAACAGCCTCGAGCATCGCACAGCTGGGGGCTTGGGGCTTCGGAAGGAGGGTCACAAAGGGGTTTTCATGGAGGTGAGCATGAGCCATGTGGGATGGGGGCTGCTCTGTGGGGTGCTGGGGCAATGGGTGCTGCACACATAACAATGAAACATGAGGACTGCAGGCAATCCTGTGCCCAGAAACGCCTGGCTCTTGGTTATTCCATGGGAGTTTGCAACAAAATGAATTCACACTTTCCCCCCTGCTATGAATAAAGAACTATAGAATATTCTTCAGGTGGATTGGTTCCCCCCCATCTTCTTTGCAGCTTAATCCAAGCCTTGCACCTCGATCTTTTCTCCTCCCTTGGAGRCATAGGTCCAAGCACGACCTCAGCCAGATTCTGGCACCAGCTGGGAGCACAGCATTGTCCTCTCCAGCCCCAGCAGCAGCTGAATGGCAATGGATTGCTTAAAAATTAATCCAATGCTTGTATTTCTCATTAAAAGTGCTACATTGTTGGTGTACAGCCCAGAAAATCTTTTTGGGTTGGCTATATCCTCTGAACATTATTTAATAAATGACTTCACAAAGAGCTAAATGCAGCCACAGAGTCAACAGGGAAATTGGACAATAATTAACAGATATGAGGTTAGTTGAGGTCCAGTTAACGGGGCCCATTGCAACTTGAGAATGGAAGTCTGAGCAGGAAAGAGCACAGAGATTCCCTGGATGGAAAGTGGCAGCTCCAGGGCTGGATCAGTGCAATGGGTGGGGTTCAGGAGCTGCACAGAGCATATAGGGGTGATACAGGGCTTTTGTTGCTCCTTGTCCTGCCTGATTGCAAGGTCAGGGCTGCCCTTTGCAGGACTGGTGAGGGGAAGTGGTTTGGCTGCGGGAACCTTCCCCTCCCTGGGCATTCCCAGAGCCTGTTTCCAGCACATCTTGGGCTTCTGCCTGCCCCAGAAGTCCCACAGAAATGTTCCAGGAACCCCTTACACAAGCTGAGGTGGATATTGACCAATTGATGGGAAATGGAGTAACTTCCCATTGCTCAAGGGAACCTAAAAAAAACAGATTTGCCCGGAGGCTGGGGCAGGGTTACTGTTTCCTTGGGAGGGAGGAACTGGTTGAAGCTTGAAGGGTGGTGGGGCCTTTGCCATCTGTACAAGGAATACAGCCCCCAATCCCTACAGYCATCAAGAGTTAGGGCTCAGCCAAGTTGTCCTTGTGCTGCATCACAGCTGGTGAGAGGGCCAGGAGGAGTGGATTATCCCACCCCAGAAAGGCCAGMCACTTTCTCCAGCTCCAGCCTCCTTCCTGAATGGCAGCAGCCACACAGAGAAGGCGCTGGGGTTCAGAGCTTGAGAAAGATTCACCTTTGGCTAAGCCAAAGCTGTTTTCCCTACAACAGCTTACACTTCCAGTGGAGCARGAATCAGGAGGGTTTGGGGCTGGGGCAAGTAACCTCTGGGGAAAACTTAAAGGATCCTCCCAGGGAAGACACAGGCAGCCTCATGCTGATATGGATCATGCTGTAAGGTTCGGTTTGCAGGACCATGTGCAAGCAAAGCWCAGAGGAAAAGCCATTTAACAGACCCCCAGAAGCGAACAGGGTCACCACAAGAGTTTCTCCTGGAAAAGGGTTCCTGGAGAAGATACCTGTCCAGGAGAAAGTAGCATCACTGCCTCCAGCAGCCTGCCAGGGTGGACAATGCCCTGGGTCATCACTGTGCCTGGGGGGCACAATGCYYCAGGTGAGGCTGCAGGGGTCAGTTGTGCAATGGAATAACTGCTTTTTGAGCAATCAAACAATAAAAAAAAWTGCTTTTCCGGAAAACAAAATGCAATAGGCAGGGGAAAAAGCTACAAAACATTGACAAGTGCCCAGCCCGTTTCCCCACCTCCATCCTCCCCGAGGGTTTAAATGTTGGTGTCCCCCACCTCTGACGCTCCCACCTCTCAGGGACACGGCAGCATGAAGGCGGTGGCCGCCCTCCTCCTGGTGGGGATGCTCATCCTCTGGGCAGAGCTGCCAACAGGTATGAGATGTCCTAGGATAAGGTATGGCGAGGAAAAGCTGGATAATGGGAAGAAGCCATGTTTACGTGGATGTTGTGGGAGAGGAGAGGGAGAGGGAGAGGGAGAGGGAGAGGGAGAGGGAGAGAAGTGTTTGCCGGGTACCATCGCCCCAGGGCCCCTCAGGTGCCCCGGAGCAAACCAGTCCCTCCTGTCGCAGGCAGCGCCTGGTCCTGCCCGCCCGTCCGCTTCACCTGCGCTCTGCACAACCCCCCGAACAAGTGCTTTACCGACCGGCACTGCCCCCGCGGCAAGAAGTGCTGCCGCACCTTCTGCGGGAGGAAATGCATCTCCAAGCCGCCCCGCGTCCCCATCTCCTACGGTAGGAACTTAGGGACACGCTCTAAATGTGTCCCGGCTCCCGGGATGTTGTGAGGGTGGCTCTGGGCAGGGAGCTGTGTCCAGCTGCCAGAGCCCTCCCTGGTCAGGCTGGTGGGGTGACTGGAGACAAACCCGCGGGATTGCTCTGAACGCCAGACCCAACCTGTTTCTTATTCTCCCCAGTGTGAGCTCCGGCTCCCAGGATGGACTGAGGGTCATCTCAGCGTTCCCATCCCATCTCGGCTCCAGGATCACTTCGTGACAGCTGTCACACAGTGTTATGTGCCACCCACTTCCCCTCTCCCTCTGCTTCCCYGCTGCTGCTTTAACAAATAAAAGAGGCTTTTCCCAGGGGTGTCTGTGATGTGTGACTCCTTTCCCCACCTCCTCCCGCCTCGTTCCAGGCTCATCCTGCTGCACAATCCCACGGCTGCTTTCACCCCAGAATTTCTGCCAGGGGAAGACGATGCAAATAGTCTGGCTACACACCTGCAGTGTTTTTAGGGGCTGGCTTGGGGGAGAAAAACCAATCCAGAGGCATACAATTTCCAGGARGAGAGAGGCTGTGTTTGGGGCTGGCCCTGGGAAGACATAGGCAGACTCATGCTGATTGGGATCATGCTGTAAGGTTTGTGCAAGCAAAGTACAGAAGGAAACCCCCTTAACAGACCCCCAGAAGGGAACATGGTCACCACAAGAGTTTCCCCTGAGAAAAGATACCTAGGAGAAGATACCTGCCTAGGAGAAGGCAGGTCCACTGCCTCCAGCCTATCAGGGTGGATACAGCTTGGCTCATCTCCCCTTGGCTTGTCCCTCAGCCCCAGGTGAGGCTGCAGGGGTCAGTTGTGCAATGGAATAACTGCTTTTTGAGCAATTGAACAACCCTATTTATATCTTGCTCAAAAGGCTTCCGGAGAGGAAAACCGTACTACACAACKGGCACACGCTCAGCCCGTTTCCCCACCTCCATCCTYCCCGAGGGTTTAAATGTTGGTGTCCCCCACCTCTGACGCTCCCACCTCTCAGGGACACGGCAGCATGAAGGCGGTGGCCGCCCTCCTCCTGGTGGGGATGCTCATCCTCTGGGCAGAGYTGCCAACAGGTATGAGATGTCCTAGGATAGGGGATGGGGAGAAAAAGCTGGATACTGGGAAGAAGCCATGTTTACGTGGATGATGTGGGAGAGGAGAGGGAGAGGGAGAGGGAGAGGGAGAGGGAGAGGAGAGGCATGTCTGCCGGGCAGCATCGCCCCAGGGCCCCTCAGCTGCCCGGAGCAAACCAGTCCCTCCTGTCGCAGGCAGCGCCTGGTCCTGCCCGCCCGTCCGTGTCACCTGTGCCCGGCCCAATCCCCCGAACGCGTGCCTTACCGACCGGSACTGCCCCCGCGGCAACAAGTGCTGCCGCACCTTCTGCGGGATGAGATGCTTCTCCAAGCCGCCGGTCACCCCCATCTCCTACGGTAGGARCTCAGGGACACCCCCTGCCTGCTCCCGGGATGCGGTGAGGTGGCTCTGGGTAGGGAGCTGTGTCCCCGGCTCAGCCTGGGGGGGTGACTGGGGACAAACCTGCGGGATTGCTCTGAACACCAGACCCAACCTGTTTCTTACTCTCCCCAGAGTGAGCTCSGGCTCCCGGGACAGACCGAGGGCCATCTCAGGCTCCAGGATCAGCCCATGACTGCTGCTGCAGAATGCTACGTGTCACTACTTCCCCTMTCCCTCTGCTTCCCCACCACTGCTTTATCGAATAAAAGAGGCTTTTCCCAGGGGTGTTTGTGTGTGTGACTCCTTTCCCCACCTCCACCCTCTTCTCTCCATCCTGGCACATAGTCCCACGGCTGCTTTCACCCCAGAATTTCTGCCAGGAGAAGAGGATGAAAAGAGCCTAGCTACACACCTACAGGTGGTGGGGGCTGGCTTGGGGGAGAAAATTCAGCTGAAGGARCTTGCCTGGGAAATCCTCAAGCCAGGGCAATAAAATCATAGCTCCAATAAGTTCTTGTAATTTTTTTAACAGCTGAGTTCTGGGGACAAAAATTCAGGGAGTGCCAAGAAACATCAGCAGGAGCGAACATGTGCAGCCTGAGGGACCTGGTGGCCCCTKTGCACTGCAGGGGCAGAGTGTCACCAGGCCCAATGCCCAAAGAGTGCCTGCCAGCCATCCCCAGCCCACTGCTGATGCCAGGCTTGCCATTCTCAACAAGCAGCCCCAGCCCCAACTGGGAGAACAGCTCAGTCTGTCTGCACACACTGGAGGGGACAGTGAGGAGCTGCTGCATGTGAGAGCTGAGCTAATGATGCCTCTGGCCAGGCACGAGCAAAGCAATCTGGAGAGCAGCACCAACTGGCCAGATTTTAAACCAACCCCAAGGACAGCAGGATGAAGACTCTGGGTGTGGGACTGACACCTTGCATGGTCCATGGTAGGTGCTGGAAGCTTCCTGGAGCAGGGAGAGCATCTGCTGGTCTATGGTCAAGTCAATGGAGGTGATCTCCTCTCTGTGGAGGAACTAGAAGGAGGCAAAGACTCACAAATTACTCTSACTGAGAAGGGAGAAGTCCTGTGGTGGAAAAAACCACCTCTCTGCTTAGCCTGGCCACGGGAGGGCAGAGGGAACTGGAGAGCTCACGCAGCGCTGGGGAGGCTGAAAACGCCAGGTGATCCAGCAGGGACAGGCAGAACAAGAGCTGGGAGCTCATCAGCCAAACTCAGCGTAAAATCAGACATTACTTCTGCCCAGTGTAAGGTCCTTGCAGGGGAAAATGATCCCTGACACCAGCCCAGCCCTCAGCGCAGAGAGAGCTGTGCCACACAAGCCGTGAGGTGAGAGGGGCAGAGCCCCAGAGCTCCCCCATCATCCCCGCAGCCCGGCCGGGACTGGCAGCAGCCAGGGCACCGCAGCCTGATTACACCTCCCGAGGCCATTAGTCACAGATCACAACCCTCCTCCTTCAGCACCAGCTATTATCAGCTATTAAGCAGGCATTTCCATACAGCTGGCTAATTTGATAATGCTGCAATTATCTTGGTTTGTTAACAAGATTAAATTGCTAATTGGTTTGATTAAGCACAGAGCTCCAGGCATGGGGTGCCTCTCAGCCGGCCCCGCATAACCCGATGGATGCCGTGCCCAGGGCAGCKGCTCTCTGCAGAGACAAGGAAATGTCAGGAAGGGCTCATCCTCCAAACCCTGCTGCCCCCAGATCTCCCGGTGAGAGATCCCTCTTCCTGCTGAGACAGCTTTGCCCATGYCACCGCTGTCACCCAGCTGCTGGCCCAGGAAGGCGGGAGGAAGGTGGCTTTGGGCCGGAGGATGCTCTGGGGACATCTAGTCTGTCTGAGTCCTGCTGCTTTCTGTTTTGGAGCCCTGCAAGCCAGAAATCCCCGAGGCCATCACCAACTGTGCCTCCACCTGCAGCTGTGTCAACAAATCCTCTGCCTTCCTCTTCCCAGGTACAGGTCCCTGCCTCCGGTGCACAGCATTTCCAGCTGCACTGGGGAGCCTGGGGAGCTCCCAGCACTGGATTACACTCCCCTGTACCCCTCCATGAAGCAGCACCCACCTGGGAGGGGCTGAGCAGTGCACCAAAACACACACAGGTCAGGATCACCAATTGTGGTAAGCTCCTGGCAGTGTGCATTGGCTGAAATCCTTTGGACCCAGGTCTCTAGGAAGAAGGGAATTGCTCTCTGTCCCAGGTATGTGTCAGCAAGACAATGGGAAAAGCAGTGAGTGCTGTGCCAGAGAGATGTTTCTGATTCTTCCCACATCACCTGTTCTCCAAGACCAGCACAGTCTGGAGATGAAGATGTTAATTTTCTCTGCCTGAGKGCTTACCACAGCTCAGGACTCCTTMCTTCTCCTGGGACAGGCCCACGAGGTCTGGCRCTGGGAATGTGGGCAAAGGATGCMCTCAAGGACCCAGCTTTGAGCTAGAAACAGCCATCATGGCACATGACAGCAGCAGCACCACTGCAGGACAGGCAGCAGGCCTGGCTTTCTCCATCTTCCCTCAAAGCAAAGGTTTTCAAGCCAGTCACTCGTGGACAATCCCCAAAGGAAGCATCCAACACCCCCCAGCATCCCAGGGGATGGAATCCAGAATCTCCCCAGGGATCCATCAGCACCACAGAGCATCCTTGCTCCACACAATGTACTTTGTTCCACTCTGAAATGGAGACAGGTCAGAGGGTGGAGAGGCCAGGTTTTAGCCACAGCACAGCAGAACATCTTTAATATTTTCTTGGAGCCTCTCCCTGCATATTTTATGGTCTGGCTCAGAAGATTGGGCGGTTGGGGTCTGAATACAGAACAGTTTGGTGCTCGAGGGTGATGTGAGACCTTTTCAAGAGGTGATTCAAACCAGCCTAATAAGGATTACTACAGCTTTGACAGTCTTTGAAAAGGGAGGGTTATTTAGCCAGCCTGGCCAAGGAGTGGGAATCTGTAGTCCCAGCMGGATCTCAGCAATCACATCAGTTCCAGAGGAGCAAATACCCTGGGCTGAGCAGACCCGCTCAGCAGCAGCTCTGCCCGTGGTCAGGAGCCRTGCACAGCCCTCATTGTTTCTGCTGAGGAGCAGCAATATTCCAGGTGGGAAAAGGAGTCAACAGCATCCTGCTCCCCACCACAGAAGAAAAATATATACACCTGTCCAGAAAAACAAACCATCCTCACAGCTAAAGGTCAACAAATGTATGAATTCACTCTGGGCTTTCGACTGTGGGGTGGTTTACACAAACTCAGCTCCTCACCTGGACCAAGACCCTCTCCAGGGGCAGGGAGAGAGTGGTCTGGGCCAGAGCTGTCTCACACCAGCTGATGCCCTCCASCATTTTCTTTCTGAATACACAGGTGTTCTCAGCTTCCATGGCCAGGATATACCAGTAACCTTTCCCAAAGCCCTCCCACCCTCACCAGTAACAGGTGAGCAGCAACACAGGACAGGGGAGCCCCAGAGCAGAGGGGGCTGGCAGGGGATAGAACCATGGCTAAGGGATGCCAGAGCAGCCCATTGTGATTTCTCTCCTGCCTAAAGCCCTGCCAAAGCTCACAAGCTGCTTGTGATGAAGCCCTTCAGTCTGGCAGGAAGCAGCTCTGCCTGCCCCAGCCAAGAGGCAGCAGAGCTGTGCTGAGCTGCTTGGCTCCATCCCCCGTCCATCCCACCAGGAATCCTCAGCAGGCTGCTCTTCACTGCAGCTGCACGAGGTTGCGCACACTCAGGAAGCCTTTCAGATGCTGGCAGGACTTCCCTGAGCCAGGGAGCCAAAAGGAAGGCAAAAAAGATGAGGCACTGACAGCACCCTGTAGCTGAGGGACATCCCTATGTGCCAGCAATCCTTTTTCCCAYGCAGAAAGAGAGAAAAGAGACATCTCTTTGCAGCAAGCCAGACTGCATGAAGACACATGAGAGCTCAGCAGGAGGCTGGCAGGGGCTCAGGCAGAGCAGCCTGGGCTTCCTTGTGTCCCATGGCAGGCAGGRCAGCTGGGCTCCATCATCCCTGCCCTCTCCCATCTCCCAGCAGGGCTCTCCCTCCACAGTGCCTCAGAGAGGCTGATGTCTGTGTTCAGCCAAGCAGCTGGGATGTTCCACAAATAACAGCTCTGGCAAAGGCTGGTGAAAYACTCGCAGACTCACATGAAGCAGTTTGCAGAGAGGAAAGCAGCTCCCACAGGCACCAGCCCGGCACCAGCCCCTGCTCAGGCATCAAACTGCAGCACAGATCCCAGCACAGGTCCCGAATCACGGCCCACACATGTGCTCAGGGTCATAAACTCACCAYTGCTCCCAAATCCACCAGCACAGGAACAAAGGTACCTGCACACCCCGCCCAAAAGAAGCTGCTCACCTGCAGAGAGCCCTTCAGAGCTGACACCAGTGCCTCCCGATAGCAAAGTGCTCTGGAAGAGGACGGTGGGCTATTTATGCTATAGGGCATCCCTGGCTCTCTGCAGCTCCAGCTGTGGAGGGGAAGCCGTTTCCCAGCTCCTTCAGGTCCCACCAGCAGCGCTGCACAGGGGAATTCCTGTCTCTTCAGTCCTGCCTGTGCCAAGGCACACACAGATGCTCCTTTCCCTGACACTATGTAGGTTAATAACATGCAATGTGATGGCAAGACACAGGCAACCGCAACACGATGTCAATATTTAGCTTTTACACATTTGGCTAATTAGGAAGCAACCTGTGATTCCCTGAGAGGGAGGAAGAGCTGCTTTGCCCCTCTCCCTCCCCTTCTGTATGTTCCCCGTTCAGATGGGATAAACGTCAGCTCCCTATTTCTGGAGTTCGCTGGTCGCAAACGGTCTGTCCCAAAATGCTATTCCCAGGCAGTGGATGTCAGAAATCATTATACTAAATAAAGCTTTATGAATGATTCATGAGGCTGGATTTCACATTAATCAGGGAGAGATGGGCAAAAGCAGCAGAGCATCCCAGACTGCCCTGGCGCGTTCCTGCACAGCAAACGGGAAGGTTTGGACCTTCAAGGCGTAAATCAGAGATATGGTGCCAATCAGAGGAGCACCCTGCTCCCAGCATGATTAGAGCCTGACCCAGCAGAGACTGMAAGAGGCAGTGGGCTGTTGCCCAAATACCTTTCTGCCTCAGGAACTCCTGTGACTCGATCGTGTTAATGAGCCCAGGGCAGCCGGCTGCTGCTCCGAGCATCCCGAGATGCACGACTGCTTTCTGCCTGAGCCTGGGAATCCTGTGCTGCCTCCCTGGCTCTGGGCATGATGGCCTCTAAAAATAGAGAAATGCCTTCCTGACATGTCATCAGGGGGCTCTTTCCAGGGCTCAGGCAAACAGGGTTTCTACTTGGATTCACTGCTGCATCCCAGCAAACCAGCAGGCATCTTCTCGGGACACAAATGCTGCTTCCACTGCTCCAAGACTTTGGAAAAATGGTAGATGTGTTCTCTCTTGGTACCTGAATCTGCCTAAAAAGGCAAGCCCTGAACTCTGTCAGGATCAATCAAAGAAAGAGGGGTGCCCTCAACACTGCAGCTGRTGGCAGGAGGTAATGAAATGTGGCATTCTGCGTGCATTTTGTAGGAGCAAGTGCCTGTGCCTCCCCCAGCCATCCAGACTCAGCCAGCGAGCTCTCATCCACCTGCATCCTGTATCCTTGGCTTCTCCTCTGCTGCTTGCTCCAAGATTCCTGCTAAAAAGCCCTCAAAACTACAAAAATCTAATGAMAAGCATCCAGAATGGCTGTACAGCAGGGAAAAATTCAGCACAGCARATCTGGGCTCTGACATGGAGACAGCAGTGATTCTCCACGCAGCAGCAGAGGAATATCTATCAGGAGACTCAGGAGCTGTCAGACACCCCTGCTCCCGCCTGCCGTGGCTCTGCAGCCTTCCCAGGGCTGGCAGTGAGTCACCAGCCCTGAACCACAGAGCCACGCAGGGCTGAGCACTGTCAAGGGCATCTGGGGGACGTACTTGGGGGTCTCATGCTGGTCTGGCCCCCCAGAGCCACCCTGAGCCCACTCCCCAGTGCTCCAGCATCTCCAGCCCCACATCCTTGGACTGAGGCATCCTGCCCATGCAGGGATGATATCTACAGGAGGGAGAGGCAGRGATGGGATGGAGGAAGCCAGCAAGTCCCCTGGCATCCTTCAGAGCCTCAACACCTGAAGAGACTCTGGCAGCAGAGCTCTCTCACCAACCCCAGCCCTGCCTGAACCTTCTGCAGAGAGCCCAGAAGACAGAGACAGGAGAGCAGACCCTTCCCTGCACCCAGGCATCTCCAGCTGCAGTTGTTCCTGCACGTTCATCCCTGGCAGATGGAGGCAGGTGGAGGCAGAGCTGGGATGAGAGCAGGGCGCTCACCCAGAGCCTCAAACCACTGGGGCACTGCCACCTACAAAACTAWGACAATGATAATTCACCAGCAATTTATAGTTTGGAAATTTTCAGCTGTGCCATCACAGCTGGCCAGACACTGAAGAGCCTTAAAGTCAGTGGCCACTCTCTCTCTCCAGCTCTGGTTTGCTGCCCCTGCTTCCACCAGCTCCAGGCCCTCACCTGGGTTTGCTGAGGGATAAAATTATCCACAGGCTCAGATAGGTCTCAGGGAAATCATCCTTTAACTTGACYCTTTTAATGCATGAAAACAGTGATTTCCAACTTGCCTCATTGTATCATTTCTGAATAYTAATTTATAAGGCATTTCCATGTGCASTGCAGCACAGGGGAARGTGATGGACTCCCCATCTCCACCCAGCCTGGCCTTGCTGGCAGGAATMAGAGGCCACCTCTGGCTGCCTCCATGGCCATGGCCTTGTCTGTGCACAGCTATCAAAACCAAAATGCAGGGCAAGTGTCTTCACTGCACGAGCCTGTGGACAGTCAAAGCTCGGCTGCACTCTTGGTTACTCGCATCATTCGACCTGCAGTATTGCAAGATTTAATGACAATTAAAGTCGTGCTTCCATCTTCACCCGTCTCTCTCTCTCCTGGCAGAGAAAGCAAKAAGTGAGCCCRTGSTGCCTGTGCAAGTGTGGRTATTAAGATTGGGTTTTGTCTGTCSTGGTAAATGAAGAGTGACTGGGCTGACCCTGGCACCAAAGCTGGGTGTCAGAGAACAGAGCCTCTCCTCTGACACCACTCTGTCCTTCTGCCAGCATCTCACCTGTGGCAGCTCCTGCTCCTGCTSGGAATGGTCTGGAGAAGGCTGGGCCCATGGGAAGCCCTGGCTGGAGATGCTCCAGCAGATTAATAATGAGCCTGGGAATAGCTTTTGTTTTTGATGAATTAAATTTTGGTGATGTGTCCTGGGTGTTGGAGGATGGTGAGACAACCTGGGGTGGAGACAGAGCAGATGGAGGGGATGCAGCACATGGAGATTGCAGGTTTCTGTGARATGGAGGCAATCCATATTCTCAAGGCATGGGAGAGCCTGCCAGATACTAAATCCATRCTCTGAAGTGCCTGACCTTATGCTGCAGCATCTCCCTGCTCCCTCGCTGGATGCTCTCCACCAGTATAAAAAATAGCCACTGCCTTGATACGASTCTCCAGATTTTCTCATGTTTCCAGTTAGAGTTTTGGAGACCAGCCACAAGCCAAGGTCTCCATCAAGTTCAGTGAATGTTCATTAATCTTTCCTGGCTCAGGAACTCAGTGGGCTCAGTAAAACTCGAGTTCAGAGGAGTTCCAGGCTGTCAGAGGGATGGGCTGTTGCAGGCCATACCAAGAGCCTGTCCCATGCCTGCTGCAGATGGGTTCCAACAACTCACCTTACTGCAGGAGGCTGGATGTGCAGGTGTATCCAAGGGCTCCAGAGGCTCAATGAGGCTGGTTAAATCATTTCCAGCATGGAGCAGGCTGATATTCCCTTGTCAGCAGCATCCTCAGCCACTCTGTGGCTCTGGGAGGAAGATGGGGGCTGCAGGCATGGAATCCCCTGCTGTTTGTGTCCCCACTTTTCTTCTGCTGGAAGATGCTGCCATCACAGCTCAGCTTTCTCTCCCACCACCCCATGGACTGGCTCCAGGGAGAGGCACAGGAACTGGGACAGCTGATGGCACAAGAATGGGAACAGCCAATGGCATGGGAAGGAGAAGTCCAAACCCCTCCAGCTAGAGCAACCCCCTCCCAGAGTTCAGGGAATAAACACCCCAGCAAGCACAGAAACCACCAGGGGAAAAAAAAAAAACCAAACAAAAAAAAACCAGTATTAAGGAAAGCCCATGTATTTAATATTAAATCTTTAGCAYTGAGAAGCACAAGACCAGGCTTTTGCGTCTGCCCTAATTTAGCTCTTTCCCTCTGGAAAGGACTATTTGTGAAATGCTTTGTGCTCATGTCCCTGGCATTAATCAGCCCCTGTCAGCCSCCGGCTCCGCGGATCCCCCTGCACTCGCAGGTGCGCTGCTCTATCCCACCCTCCCACGTGGCAGGTACCCAGCGGCTCTGGCCTTTCACAACAGATATCCGAGGGGCTCAAAAGTGCTTGAAGATTTTTCTTTTAATTAGAGGAGCTCTGGAGACATGCTATATTCATATGTATTTTCGGCTATTTTTTAATTTATTGCTACATCAGCTATTAAAAAAAAAAAAAGGCAAAAAGAAGAAAGGAAGGGAGCTGCCACAAGCTGAGCGCCTTTCGGGATGACTCACTGCAGCACTGAAATGGCTGCTGGCTTCAGACTCACCCTGCCTCTGCGATTTGCTTCCAGACTGCAGAAGAGACCACGGCAAGAGGTTTTGTCCCCCTGTCCCCGCGTGGAGGATTTGCCGKGTGGTTATCGACATAATCCGCCCGGGGCTGCGGCGGGCGGAGACCTGCGTTCCTCAAGAGAGGAAGATGGGGGGAGACATGAAAGGAAGAGATGGCGAGGCATTTCCAGCTGACCTGATTTTCTGCTTGCTCCCATCTCCACATCGCTGCCAGCTAGCTCAGGAGTGGCAGTGGGGACRTGGGGCTGGCCYGTGCTGTGGGGAGCTGTGCCTCACYGGGGCCATYGMAAMMACAGCTGTGCCAAGGAAGAGCTCTTATGCCTCAATTAACTGGAAAAGAGCCTTAAAATGGGAGTCTCCTTTTCCTGCCACAGCTTGCCAGAGTCAGTGCGAAGGCAGGCCAACAAGCTCTGGTTGGCTCGTGGCAGAGTCAGGGCTTTCACCTCTGAATTTGTGCAGAAAAGGGAAAATTCACCTCAAGTGCCATTGATGCAGCAGCCAAGTCCCCTCTGAAGGACGTGATGCCAGCACAAACSTGCACGGGGCCTCTGCAGCCTGGGAGGTGAACTTCCCTTCTCTGCAGTTGCTTCCAGCCAGAGCTTTGAGCTGCTGCAGGAAACATGGAGGTGTCTCCCCTCCGTGTCTCCCCAGGGTGATCCCTCCTTTCTGGAGGCAATAAGGGCAAAGCCCCAGCAATTCCCTTCCCACTCAGGCTTCAGCTCCTCCWCACGGCCCAGGGACACTCAGCAAACCTCCTGGTACCTCCTGGGAGAGCTGATTTTGGGGGGGACAGAGCTGAAGTCTACTCTGTAGTAGAGCATAAACAGGGCTCTGGTGCAGACACAAAGTGCCAGATGGAGTGGGCGCCCTTGCAGCGCCAGGCACAGCTCCTTCCCTGAAAAATGGTTGGATGAGAACTATTTTCAGAARGGAAAAGAAAATTCACCCTGATCACCATATGTCAGTGACAAGGCAGAGAAAACCCCACGTGGGAACCAGCCCTCCTCCTACCCGTGGGCTGCACCCCGCTGGGGCTCAGCACCCACCATCAGCCGGGCTCCCAGCTGCCTGGAGCACACAGAGATGGGCATGTTTATCTTGCAGCTTCCAGGGATGCTCAGCCATCTCTAATTGCCATAAAAATAAGTGYTTTTTGCTTCATATCACAGAACAGAGGAATTTCCCTCAGGTTTTTTTTYCYTTTTKKTTTWWTTTTTTTCCTCTTTTCTGAGGCCTCCCTCAAAGTCATCCCTTCCCCCTCCCTCCACTGCCTCTTTCCCATGTAAACAAGCAGAGGCACACACAGTCTGACACATCACACACATGGAGACAYGCTGATGGCCCTGCAGCGGCCAGCACTGCCTGGCACAGGGACAGGACTGGCAGCACACGCGGGAGGCGGGCGTGCGGGCAGGGAGAAGGATGCTCGCCACCAAAAAGAGCTCTCAGTCCRCCTCGTGCAAGCCCGGAGAAGGGTGAGAGCCCTCGGGCTCCATCCCCTCGGACAGCGATCAGCAAGCCGGTGGAAGGGATGCAGAGGGTGGTGTGAAGTCTCGCCCMGTGCGAGCCGCCCGTGTGACACAGCTACTCTGTGCCGGCTGCCGGAGCAATGAGCCATCGCTGCGGGGACATGCAGCCCCGGCCGTCACCCTGGGAAGGTCCCTTTCTCATCCTCTCCTTCCCACCCCTCTSCTCCAGCAGCTGACTTCTGGGGGAGCTGGTGTGCTTGCCGGGCTCCCCAGGCTGCCTGGGGATGGCCCCGGGCGCGGCAGCTCGCTGACCTGAAACCCAGCGTGTGCCATGCCCGGGACTCGCTGCCTTCACCCGCCTCCCAGCGAGCCTTTGAAGAGACACCGCGGAGCTCAGCGAGCCTGGGGGGCTCTTCCCCGCGGGGCTGCCCCGGTGCTCCACACGCTCCCTGTTCCAAGGAGCTAGACGGAGATGGATCGCATGGAGGGCGACTGCGAGGGCGGGGGTGCATCGTGTGCCCGGCCCGGGGCGGCTCCGCTGCCGGGGCCCTGCTCGGCCTGAACACCCTCGGCACGGGACCGCCCGGCAGCCCCAGCTCCGGGGGCTCAGCCCCAAGGGCAGCGCTTGCCACCCGGGCAGCTTCGCAAAGAGCTGGGGTACCCCACACGGGTACCCCCAASGGGGCTCTCTCAGCCGTCCTGCGAGCTCTGCCGGTTGCCAAGGGACTTCCAGCAGGTAAGACTTCAGGAATGCCGGGGGTACCCACGCCTGGTCCAGATTCCCGGCTCGGTTCCGCCTGACATCTGTGGTGCCTTCGCTGGGGACACCGCCAGCCCCGCACGGAGCCGTGACAACCTGTCAGCCCGTTTTGCCAAAATCAGGTCGCCGGTCTTGTCCCGTGGGCTCCCCCCGGGCATCCTTTGCCCTGTCCCCTATAYAGAGCTCGGGAGGGGCTGGGGAGAGGCAGAGGCAACGGGGAACCGGGTCCCGGTGGTCTGGGACCGGGRACTGGGAACCGGGAACGGGGGACCGGCTCTCCCCGACTGCTCCCGCGCCGCGGCGCCGGCGGGCGGGCGGAGGGCGGCACCGGGAAGGGCGGCGGGCGGGACCCCCGGCCCCGC
>NW_026623588.1:21321-24766 GCF_030028575.1 Malurus melanocephalus | reverse complement strand
GAGCGGCAGGCACCGGCATCCCGGGGACCCGCGGCACCAACATCGCGGGGCGCGGCGAGGACCTTAAGATCGGTAACACAGGGACCGGGGCAGCTGCATCCCGGGGACACGGGCTACCAGCACCCCCGGGCATTGCAGGGGTCACCACCGTGGGGAGCGTCGGGGAGCCGGGGCACCGGCATCCCGGGTGAGARGGCAGCCGGAGCAGCGGCATGCAGGGACGAGCGGGGAAGCGAGGCACCGACATCCCGGGGTGAGCAGGGAGCCGCCGAGCCAGCACCCATACCCCGGGGTGCTGCCGGGTGCCGAGGCGCAGGGACACTCCTCCCCGTCCCTCTGCGGGCGGGTGTAGGGGAGTCCYTCGCCCGGAGCTCGCCTCCCCCGGGGGCTGCATTCCCCCTCCCCGGGGAAGGGAGCGCGGAGGTCCCTGTGGAGAGCTGTGCACGCACAGCGTGAGACCCGGGAGCAGAGACTGGCACAGGGCAGGGATCATCCGCAGCCGCGCTGGGCTGTCGGTAATCGCCCTCTCCTGTAGATAGCCGAGTTGTTGGTGATCACCCCCTCCTGCACCCCGAGGCGAGCAGGGAGTACCCCGTCAATCCGTCTCCAGCTCTGGGCATTTTGGTGGCCTCTCAGCGTGCAGCAGCAGCTCCTGCTCTGCCTGCAGGGAGCAGCCGATAGTGGGAATTCCCGTTCCATTCTCCCCTCTGCCTGCCCAAGGCAGGGTTGGTCCTGAGCATCTTCAGGCCGATGAACACAGGGACGCTCAGCCGYGGGGATGGGGCTCTGCAGGGGCAATTTTGGATGACCAGAAAGCAGACGTGTCCCCGGTCCTGTCCCAGCCTATGGAGACACCACGCTAAAGGAGCTGGGAGGTCACCCAGCCCCACTGCMCCCCTCAGGTGCTCAGCGTGGGACCCCCAGTCCTACCCGAGCCCCATGGATATCCCGCACAGGATCTCCCCAGCGGTTTGCAGCCGCCACCCCCGCACACCTGGGACGTGCGCGGTCACAAGCCCCGGGTGACGGGGCATTTAGGTCTAGGCTACCGGCAAAGGATAAGAGATTCCTCCTCCTCTACGCATTTCTAATGGCTCCTTTGAGACAAGCGACACGACTCCCTGCTGGGAAGCCTCGCTGAGCTGTAAGTACAGGTTTGTTTTTTTTTATTTGGACTGTTAATCTAAATGCATTGTACCTGGCTGGAAAAGACCCTGTGTGCAGTGCTCCCTGCACTTGCTGTATCCTCACTTGAATATCTATTAGCACCTTTCTTCCCACTCCCTTGAGTCCTCCGTGCCAGGTAGAATAAATATACATAACTTCCATTTGAAAGCCTGAGGGRAAAAAAAATATGTTGTCAAGGGAAACTTCTAGCATTTCTTATAGACATGCTTGATCTGTTTTATATTTTATTTTTACTGTCATAAATGCATATATCAGGGATTTTTTTCTCCACAAGATAGATATTAATTTGAACGCCCAACACCCAGCTCACACTGGGCTTGTGTAATTCTGACGGTTGTCTCAAAATAGCTTACAATATAGTTCAACATTTATTAGAAAGGYGCTGGCTTTATCTGTTCCCCTTTTCTAATCATTCATGGAAATTTCAGGTTAACTAAAGCAAAATTTTGCAAATTCACTTTATCCCAGACAGACACATTTGTATTCTCTGTCCATCACGTTATTAAACAAAAATCACCCAAGCTTTCCAAAGTAAGCTTCTATTTCCCAGCTGCAAATGTGAATGGGGTGCACGCTTTGATGGTCCAACAGGGGAGATCACACTGGGTCCCAGTTCAAAGCCCAGTTTTGTTCTAAAGCTGAGCTTAGCTGTTCATGAAACTAATAGGAAAGAGAGTTATAAAACTATTAATTGCTGCTTTAGAATCCTAGATGAAAGCTGYATGTGGGCAGAAATAATTTGGTCTATTCAGAAGCGCACATCAGAAGGGAACATCTCTGGCAGTTCGTGAACCTTCTCATTCTGCTTCCAGTGCAGGAGGGACAGAAGGGTTTCCCTGAGGTACAAAGCTTGCAGGGTCCTGACACCCACCTTTTTATTTAGAACTGGGAGAGAGGTAGGAGCCATCTCCCTTCTGGCTGTCAGGGTTTGGCCACAGAGCTCACCCAGAGCCACAGCCGTGTGCTGGGATGGTCCAGCTGAGCTGGAGCAATGCTTCAGGCTTGCCCTACAATCCTGTGCCCCAGCCCAGCCCCCAAACCACTCTACCTTTGATTYTGGTGACATTTGGCCTGACCTTCCAGAGAGGCTGCTCTATAGGGAGGGTGCAGAGGAGTCTGAGGCTGGTTTTGGGATAAGCTGGATCCCGCAGATGCACCTCCAGGGCCCCTGTCTGTGAGTGTGTGCTTACAGCCTGAATGCATGAGCATCCTTCTGGAAGGAACCTGGATTAGTCATCCCTACCCCACAGATGGGCTGTGTGATGTCTTCTCTGGAAAAGCTAATCTGTCACTGAAATTCCAATTTATCCCTGAAAAGAAGTGTTTACACCCCTTCTTCTGCCTTGCTTTTGACTTAAGCATTAAAAGAATTGATCCTTCTCCTTCTTCCCTCCTCTTTGAAGAGACAATGAGTCYATTAAGCTCTGAGGTTTTTCAGGAGCTGGTTGCCTCCTCCAGACGTGGTGTAATGGAAGCTCTGGTTTGGTGCAAAGCTGGGTATTTAAGGAGCCCTGGCTGGGAGATGCAGTGGAGTTCACAGATGCCTTTGCCAGGCTGTTTCACAAAAATCTGGCATTTCCTGCACCCACAGTTCTGCTCAGCTTAAAAACACATCCCGGGCTTAACCATGACTCCATTACCTGTTCCTCTGCAGCTCTGCTCTGCCCTCCAGATTTAGGTGTGACCATGTCCCCCAGGTCCCTCCCAGTCTGACAAACCTTTTACACCACGTTTCTCAGACACTGGAGAGCAGGTAGAGCTCTGGTGATTGCCCCACAAACCCTGTGAGCAAAAAAGGGTTGCAGTGGGGTCCCCAGGACTCCCCTGGCTGGAGGGACCCACCTCATGTCACTGTCCTGGCCTTGTCCCTCGGTGGCTGCTGTGGGATCAGCCTGTCCTCTATGGGGTTTGTTGGCACTCAGCATCACTGCAGGGACTGCAGCYTTTTCCCTCGGCTCCTGCTGCCTGTCTGTGCCCTCTGTCCCTGTGGACCCTAAAAGCTTGGAAAATTCTGTGGGTGACAAAAGACAGGGAAAAATGTAACTGTTTAACCAAGAGAGCAAAGCAGTGTCCCTCAAACCCCACCACTCCGTGCCAGGACCAGGAGATCCCATGAGTACAGGGCTGCTCTGCACATCCCCTGGTTGTTTTGAGGAATAAGGTAGGGGCAAAAATCTGATTTCAACGTGGTGCATAAAGATCACAACTTTTAAATTTATCTTTTTGTTCTAAACTTCTGGTGAAGAGAGAAACACTA
>NW_026623588.1:0-21210 GCF_030028575.1 Malurus melanocephalus | reverse complement strand
AAAAATACGTAAAACACAATAGAAATGAAAACTCTAGGTTTTTATTTCCTCACTGACACACAGATTTGATTCAGTCAACAATAATTCTGAATCATTGTTTTTGTTATGTTTCAACATTATAAAGATAATCTTAATATYTTACATGGCAGAACACACAAGAGGAAACAAAACAGGCAGACGAATTGTTTTGACACTTCTTCCTCTCAAATTCTCCCTAAAACTCACACCTTCTTTGACAGTGCTTTGATTTGGGCAAAACTGTCTGTGCTGTTGTAAAGATTGTAACATCTAAGGACTTTTTGACCAGGTCTAATTAGCAGCATAGGTAGTGTGGCTACAAAGCACTTTGGCAGAATCACAGCAGTGGTGATTTGGTAAGATCTAATTTTTCCTCTGGGAGACTCCTTGGGGAATAAATCCTCACTTCAGTRACTAATTACTCATTTGAAGAAGGAGAGCCCCATGGGTGAAGTGCTGGGGGTGCATTAAACTGCCTTCCTTAGGCCATTAACAACCTGCRAAGGGAGAAACTTTGAGGGGTAAGAAAAGCAAGGAAATGTTTCACCCGGAAAAATAATTTGATTTATTTTTTATGTTCCATACCGCAGAAGAGCAACTGTCTAAAGYTGTTTCTCTCCCCTTCTCTCTCCTTGGTCCTCACTTTGCAAAATGCAAACATCCCTCCTCACTCTCCAGGGTGCTTCTGGTCCCCCCTCAGCYGGGAGCACCCAGACCTGGGGGAGCSCTGTGCCCCTCCAGCCCCGCTGTCTCACCCACAGGTGGAACCCGCTCCTGCTCTGCTGATCATGGTCAACAAGACCTTAAACTACTGGGGTCCCAGTTTTGAGGAGGACGTTATCAACATCAACGTGGGCGGTCTGAGGAGGAGGCTCAGCTCCAGCGCCCTCTCCAAGTTCCCCGACACGCGCCTGGGACGGCTGCTCTCCTGCGACTCGGAGGAGTCCATCCTGCAGCTCTGCGATGACTACGACGTGAGCGCCAGGGAGTTCTACTTCGACAGAAACCCTGGCTTCTTCCTCTATGTCCTCCACTTCTACCAGACGGGGAAGCTGCACGTCATGGAGGAGCTGTGCGTCTTCTCCTTCTGCCAGGAGATCGAGTACTGGGGCATCAACGAGTTCTTCCTGGACTCCTGCTGCAGCTACCGCTACCACGAGCGCAAGYTGGAGAGCCGGCACCACAACTGGGATGAGGAGAGCGAGGTGAGCAGTGTGGATACATCCCCTGATGAGATCTCTGACATCAACCACGACCTGCTGCGCTACAGCACCCTGCGCTGCGGCAACGTGCGCAAGCGGCTCTGGCTCACCATGGAGAACCCCGGCTACTCCATCCCCAGCAAACTCTTCAGCTTCGTGTCCATCAGCGTGGTGCTGGTGTCCATAGCCACCATGTGCATCCACAGCATGCCYGAGTACCAGGAGGTGGATGAGAACGGCAACGTGCTCGACGAGCCCATCCTGCACAAGCTGGAGTATTTCTGCATCTCCTGGTTCACCTTCGAAGTGTCTTCCCGCCTCCTGCTCTCGCCCAACCCCAGGAAGTTCTTCAAGCACCCTCTGAACCTGATTGACATTGTCTCGGTGCTGCCCTTCTACTTCACCCTCCTGGTGGACGTGACCGTGGGCAGTGACTCGGAGCTGGGCAACCTGGGCAAGGTGGTGCAGGTGTTCCGGCTCATGAGGATATTCCGGGTGCTGAAGCTGGCTCGGCACTCCACGGGACTGAGGTCGCTGGGGGCCACCTTGAAGGTAAACTGGCTCTCTATCTGCTTATCTAAGACTCCTTTAGCCTCTGGGCAAGAAGGAGACCTCTGGCATGGCTGGGGGATGTGGAAGCACCTGTTTGCAGTGAGCTCCCGGCTCTGGGTGGTGCCTGGAGAGCCAGAGGGTGGTGGGGTTGGGCTTTGGTGTGTGAGCTAAAGCAAACGGGTGTGAGCAGCACTGACTGCCTSAGTCCTCTGTACACACACACAGCACATTGTGCTTCGTGCAGCACTGGTGCTTGCAGGCTCTCAGCCATCCCACTGTGGGATGAAAGCCTCATTGCACAGCGCTGGAATGGACTCAGCTATGCATGGGTGGATGGGGATGTCCCACCAGAARGGAGTCAGTGCCTAGCTGGGCTGAGAGTGACCTGCTGAGCAGGCAGCAGCTGCTGGCTCTGCCAWATCCCRTGTGTATGGCTCAGGGCTGCTCCTGTCCCCAGTCTGGGAAAAGGGGAAACCTCCTAAGGGCAGCTGCCAGCTGTCCAGAGCCCAGTGTCCAGCCCCTGGTGTCTGCCCATCTAGGGAAACTTAGAAATCCTTGTTGATATTTGAATGCTTCAAAATACAGTGAGGCTGGGTCTGGCACAAAGCAGCAATAGAAAGGCAAAGGGTGTCAGCCTGCCCCAGGCAGGGTCTGTGCCCACAGCAGAGCCTGGGTTACCAGCAGCTGCCCCTCAGTGTGATGGAAAAGTTGGCATTCAGGGCTGGAGGAAGCTGGTCCCAGGACCACGTGATGCTCATGAGGTCTGGAGGAGGAAATGCTGAGGGAGTGAGGAGCAGGCGTGCTCGAAGCAGCATCCCTGTGGGTTTGGTGAGAGGGTGCACATCCCCCATAATGTGCCCCAAGGTTGTGTTTCTCCAGACCCCCATCCACAGCACCCCTGGCYTCTCCAGACAGACCCAGGGCAGTTTGAAATCTGTCATGGAATTCTCCCTATCCCAGTGCTGCAGCCAGATCTCCATCACTGCACATCACTGGTGAAGCAGGACCAGCCTCCACACCCGGTGTGGTTTGGCTCACCCCCATGTCTGCCCTCCATCCCCCTCATGCTGAGGGCTGTGTTCCTGAATCTGGGGATAGGGAAATTCATCTCCTGTGCTTAAAAAATCCAGCCTGGTGCAGAGGCCAATTAAACTCAGCCATTAGTTGTCCCTCGCTCTTGGTGACCACATCAATAGGAATCCTAAAGCTGATCCTTGAGCCTGCTCAGGCTCAGACTGATGCACACGTGGGGCTCCTGCTGGGCACAGGGGGATGATCAACAGGACCAACATCTCATCTCTGCCCCTGAGCCCCACGTTCAAACCACAAGACTGCTTTTTCAAGCACTGCTTGTGCAAATATCCCTGTGCTTTCCCCCCCKTCAGCAACTGGTCTATCAAATGAAAGGCCAAGGAAGCAATCTTTGTAGCAGAGCCTGAAATTCAGCCAGAGGGACACTCTTCTGGCACTCAGTGCCTGGCATGGGAGGGAGCTGCAGCTCCTGGTGCTGCTCCCTCTGAGGGGCCATCACAGGGATGAGTAGCTGGGGACACCCTGTTTTCACTGCTGCAGCAGTGACAGGGCTGGCATGGGGTGTGCTGGCATCGGCTGCTGGGGTTGGCCCCATTCCCCTGCCTGAGTCATGGAGAAAATCAACTGTTGAGTGTGAATGGGGGCTGAGGATGGGCAGTAGAAAAGTCTTCTGCCAGCTTCTGCTGTGAAGCAGGATCAGCCCTGCCCAGAACTAATCCTGCACAGCCCACAGAGCATCAAAATATTCCTGGCATCCTCAAAACCTGCTGAAAACAGGGTCTGGGGAGGGCTGTTTGAAATGAAGATGGCTGAAGGACATCAGGCATCATGYTGACTTCTGAACACTCACCTTGAAGGAGCACTGACAGGTGGCAGACCCAGGTGAAATTTAAGTGAATTTACACATGGAAAAGGCTACCTAAGCCCTGCCAGTGCCCCAGCTGAGTGTGAACAACACCTTTCAGCAGGGCAGGCATTGATGGACTCGTGTGTGTATTACTAAGCAGCAGATGAGATCCGGGGAGCCCGCAGTGTCCCTGCTTTGGCTTCTGACGAGCGGCTGATTCACCCAGTGACGTGCTGGGAGGTGCCCCTTCCTGGGGACTCCATAGCCAGCTCTAAATGGGGAYGGGCAAAGGCACAAATCTGATGCAGCAGCTTGGCACTGTGATTTAGTGAGCACATAAATTACGACGTCTTGTTAATCATGATTTACTTCCTATTGCGAGAGCAGAAAGCGGGAGCAGAGCAGCGAAGGCTGTTAACAGCCAGGAAGCAGGAGCGATGGCTCTGGCAAGCTGAGTGATTGTTCCCCTGCCACAGAAGTGCTAGCAGAGGGAATTGTGCCATTTGTGCATCATAAACCCTGAACAGTCCTCAGATTGCTTGGGGCCTGATCCACAGCGTGTTTCATTTGAGGAGAGGATTCCCACTCGTGTCTGCTCTTCCTCCCTGTCATGCCCGACATTCATTGCAGCCACTGCAACTCTGCAGGAGTGGCTTTGGAGCCCCTCTCCCTCTGGCAGTCGATAGATTTTTGTCCCTGGGTAATTACAGCACTTACAGGAGTTGCTGTCTGTCCCCTCAGAGCCCTAAATTTGCCAAGAGGTTGGGAGAGCAGGAGCTGCACATCCCACATCACCCTGCTGTCACCACCACAGGCCATCTTTGTTCCGTCTCTGTGCTGGAATTTCTGGCAAGACTCAGACTGGGCTCTTCCATCCTGGTTATCTTCTGCTGTACTGGAGGGAAGATGTGCATTTGGCAGGAGCTTGGAGAGAGTGCTGCTTGGAGGGCTTTGTGCTGGAGTCTTTTATTACCCAGCATTGCCTCCCCCGAGGCTGGCAGCTTGCTAAGCCTGCAGCCCACCCGAATTCTGGCTAAAACTGCACCCTACCCAAACCCTGGTTAAAACTGCATCCCACCCAAACCCCGGCTAAAACTGCATCCCACCTGAATCCTGGCTAAGCCTGCAACCTACCCGAATTCTGGCTAAAACTCCATCCCACCCAAACCCCAGCCAAAACTGCATCCCACCTGAATCCTGCCTAAAACTCCATCCTACCCAAACCCCAGCTAAAAGTGAATCCCACCCAAACCCTGGTTAAAACTTCATCCCACCCGAACCTTGGCTAAAACTGCAACCCACCCAAACCCTGGCTAAAACTGCATCCCACCTGAATCCTGTCTAAAACTCCATCCTACCCAAACCCCAGCTAAAAGTGTATCCCACCCAAACCCTGGCTAARMCTGCAWYCCMCCTGAATYCTGTCTAAAACTSCATCMTACCCAAACCCYGGCTAAAACTGCATCCCACCCAAACCCCAGCTGCAGCTCCCTTTCCCCTCTGCCAATGAGAAATGCATATTTTTGCAGATAAATGGCTGCAAACAGGGGGCAGCCAGCGCCTGAGGATCAGCTGGGAGATTCCTGGAGCCTTCCCTGTGCTGCAAACCTGACCCTGATTGTAAACTGAAGCAGCAGGAGCTATTGAGCTGCCTGACTTCCCTTTTGCCTTCCCCCTCCAACACATCCCAGGGCCAGAACCGATACTCTTTAAAAATGCATGRGATTATTTGGTGCTGCTGGTCCCCAGCTGGGACCTACAGACCTGCTGTTAACTTCCAGCCAGGAGCAGGTCTTTCTCAGCCAAATGATACATCCTTGAAACTCAGGGGCTCTGAGCTGTTTGTCCTCCCTGAGGAGCTCCCTTGGCGCTGCTGTAGGGCATTTGCAGCCACAGGTCAGGGAGGAGRRGGAGGAGGAGGAGGAAGGGGAGGAAGAGGAGGTTATTTGGTGTTACTGGCATTAGCTGGCTTTTGCCATCTGTCTGAGCAAAGCCTCCTCACTCCCTGCCATGAATCCACCTCCTCTAAGTCTCATTCTGACCACAGAGGCCTTTTCCCACATCTGCTGCTGTTTGCTTCGCTCAAATGTTGTTTCCTTTAGCCATTATGTGGTCTCCAATAAAGCATTCTCTGCTTGTTAGGAGACTGGGAAAAAATCCCCACCATCAAAGCTCTGCTTTGCTTTCCCCAAAAGCTGAAGAGGAAGCTGGCAGGTCGGTGGGCAGAAACATCCAAAAAATTCACCTGTGGCTGTCAAAAAGTGCTGGGAGGATGGTGGTGGCAGTGTGTCCCCTGTCAGACTTGTCCCCCAACTGCCCACTGCCTTTCCCCCCAGGCTTCTGGCACAGGTTTATGCTTTGTCCAAATATTAAGAATATAAAAAGCAAGATTGCAGCACAAAGGTTTTAGTTTGGGACCAGAGAAACAATGGCTTTTTCAAGGAGCATTGCACCCCTCTGCCATCAGAGCTGGGTGTCCCATGGCTTTATTGACACCAAGGTTCCCAGATCCCTTGGGCTGTGTCTCATCAAGCTGGGGCTTGCAGCACCTTGTCAGATGGGTCCTAAGACCAGCCCATGCTGACACTGGATGGACCCCYGCACTGTCCTGAAGACCAGGAACGTTTGGTTTCATGGCAGCTTTGACATTTACTTGGAGTGTCTTACAGAGGAGCAGCCAAACCTGAAGGGAATGGAATTATCTCAGAAACAGGAGTTTCTACACTTGTGTAACAAAGAGTTTTGTGGGTGCTGGGGCTCAGAGGTGTTGGGGTACAGCAGGGACCCTGGGGGTCTGGTTGTGGAGTCCCCAGGGAGCTGGGGAAGAGCTGAGCTGAACCTGCAGTGGAGGACACATCCTCCCTGCGAGCAGTGCCAGCCACTCAGGAAGGTACAAATTGCTTCTTTTAGTGGCTGCCTATTAGGTGGTTTCTGGGGACCTGCCAAGATAAAAGGAAAATGTGCTAAATATTGTTAGCTGAGATCAGGCCAGAGTGAGGGCTGGGGGCAGGGGAGCAGCCTCTGCCGGGGATCCCTGGCTGGGGAACGCAGATCTGTCCTCCCTCCTGTTCTCACAGGCTGCTGCAGCGCAGAGAGGCAGCCGTGGGTGCCTGGAACAATTCCTGCCTTTAAGCCTCGCTCAGATGTGGGTCACTCATGTGCTCCCTGCCCCATGCCTGGAGCAGGACACCCTCAGCAGAGATGGACAGAGGCACTGGGTGTGCAGGGAGCTGTGTGCAGGGATGAGATGGCACTGTGGGATCTCTGTGTCCTGGTTGTGCTGGCTGTGGTGGCCTCAATGACCATGCTCTGCTTTGCCTTCCAGCACAGCTACMGGGAGGTGGGGATCCTGCTGCTCTACCTGGCCGTGGGGGTCTCTGTCTTCTCCGGAGTGGCCTACACTGCCGAGAAGGAGGAAGACGTGGGCTTCGACACCATCCCGGCGTGCTGGTGGTGGGGCACGGTCAGCATGACCACCGTGGGCTACGGCGACGTGGTGCCCGTCACCGTGGCGGGCAAGCTGGCGGCCTCGGGCTGCATCCTGGGGGGCATCCTGGTGGTGGCACTGCCCATCACCATCATCTTCAACAAGTTCTCCCACTTCTACCGCAAGCAGAAGGCGCTGGAGGCGGCGGTCAGGAACAGCGGCAAGCAGGAGCCCGAGGAGGTGGCGAGCATCTCCAGCCGCGACCGAGACTTGGAGGCTCTGAGCGAGACCTCCCTGGACAGGGGCAGCCCCGACCGCCGTGGGCTGACCCCTGGTGCCCACCCCAGCCCCTGACTCCCATCTGGGGCACATGGGACCTGCCTGCTCATGGGGAGCATGGCACCGGGACACGGCAGCATCGCCCCTGCCCTGTGCAGAACAGGAGGGGCTGGAGATGCCCAGTGGGTGCTGGCTGCTTCCAGACCCTGAGTCTGCCTGGATGTGTCTCAGCCTTCACCCTGYTCACCCGTGGCTGTGAAGGGAGGCTGTGGTGCTGGATGTACCCCTGCCAGAACGGGAGGCAGAAAATAAGAAATACAAGTGACCCCTGATCAGGCACCACCCCAGCTTTATGGAGAGGGATTTTCCTCTGCCCTGAGGTTTTGTGTTTTGTGGGGTGAGGTTAAATCGCCCAAGGTGGAGCAGCCCTCAACCAGGCTGGCAGCCTTACAGGTCCTGTGCCAGGTGGACAACAACTCCAGCCCCAGCCTTGTCCTACCCCAGCTGGAAACATCCTCAAAAGGCTCAACTGCCCGCCCAGCCATAAAGGAAAAGGGCTTGGGAATGATTCTGTATGGGAGGAGAGGTAGTGTCCAGCTCAGTCTGAGCCTCATGGTCCCCAGCCCCTGCAGTGGGATTGATTGGACCTTCCCTTTTTTCCATTGCAGCAG
Organism: Malurus melanocephalus; assembly: GCF_030028575.1. NCBI lineage: Eukaryota > Metazoa > Chordata > Aves > Passeriformes > Maluridae > Malurus > Malurus melanocephalus. The sequence continues at coordinate 13,182 of NW_026623588.1, read as the reverse complement.
GATTTACCCACTCTGCTGCGGTGCCACTGCTGGAGACCCCAGGTTTGGGTCTGGGGCTGTGCTGGGCGTGTGGCACAGCTGGGAACACCATCCACAGGGGGAGGGACAGCAGCCAGGGATGAGCAGGCAGGAGGAACACTGTCCTYTGAGGCAGGAGCAGCCAGGGGGGAACACGCTGGGGAAACTGAGGAGCCAATCCCAGTGGGGCTCCCTGCCAGTCCTGGTCCCCCTCGACACAGCCCCAGCCTGGCTAAATCCTGCCTCTTCCCTCCCTGTCCCAGGGCCAGGCAGAGCTGTCAGGAGGGGGTCACACTGGCCCAGGTGTCCCCACGAGTGTCACTGCACTCACCTTCCCTCTGCAGGGAGAGACCTGGCACAGAGGGGACCTTGCACTGCTCCGTGTCACCACAGCCTCTGAGCACCTCACAGCTGGGCAGGGAGGTCAGCCTGGAACACCAACCCCCTTGCTGCCTGCACCCMCAGCCCACCTGAGCACTCTGGGGCTGCTCCCAGCACAGCATTAACTCCCCACAGAGCTTTTCCTTGCCCCTCACCCCCCATTCTCTGTTTGGAAATTGTGCAGCTCCATTGCACACAGAGRAGTGCACCCAGCAATGCCTGTTCCAAGCAGGAGAAACGTGCATCCTGCAGTCCCCAAAMCACCTCAGACACATGCTGATGGCTGCAGGGTGGCCCCAGGCACTCAAATCGTGGGGGTGGCTGTTGGTTTTCCTGCTGGGGTTCAGCACAGCCGCAGTTGCTGGTGCTGGCTCTGCCTGTAGCGATCTGCTGGTCACGGGCAAGAAGAGCCAAACCAACACCAGTGCAGGTCCAGCCTTTCTGAATCCCAGTGGGACTCAGGGAGGGTAACCAAGGAACAGCAGTGTGGGATGGGAGGGTGCTCACGCTTCTGGCATCATCAAGTCTTCCAGTACTGACGGTTCATGGTCCGCTCYGCGCTTATCCCTGCTGGGAGCTGGGACTGGAGAGCAGCACCCTCTGCTCCAGCCAGCTCCTGCTGCACTGTTACTTGAATAAAGGAAGGAGTTTCCCCTTCTCAAGATAAATATTCCGGTAGCAAAWTGTATTCAAATGTGAAGAGTAAATTACATCTATTAATGAAAAAGCATTATGCAAATAATTAGGAGCATGTAAATTAATTTTCTATCTATGCATGGGATGCATACTGTATATTTTATTAAAGAACTCAGTGATCTGCTGTGGACTCTGGTTTGTGTTTCGTGGCAGCTGGACGTGTCTATGCTGCCTGGCTGAGCCAGGGCCAGGCTGGGGTGAACAGGAGCAGCCAAACTGGTCCTACAGCRCTGCAGGACCCTGTCAGCAGCTCCAGAACCACCCTGGAGCACAGCAGAGCTCCCACCTCATCCCTGCTCTGGATGCTGTGCAGACAGCTAGTCCTTGTGCCATGGTGTCATCGTGGCTGGAGCAGTTTGGACAATCCACCTTACCTGGGCTTTCCTGTCAGGTGCATTCCTCTGCTGGGGGTGATTGGAGTTGGGTCAAAACAGAGCTGAATTTATTTTATTTATTCATTTGTGAGCTTTTCTATTTAAAAAAAAAAATAAAATCCACTTGCTGCTGATCAATCCAAGGCAAAAATCCCTGGGGGCTATAAGCAAGGCAGGACCTCACCCCCTGTGCCCCATCAGAGAGGGCTGGCACACGAGAGCTCCAAGCTCGGGTTCAGGAAAGCCACGCAAGGTGCTTTCTTTTTTTTAGCCTCCTGCTCTCTGTGAAGACATTAGGATTTGTATGGCTCTGAGTAACTGCACTGGGAAAATCCTCCCACTGCTGTGCAGGCAGATCTGTGTGCAGGAAGGTGCCCAGCAGCAGAGTGGGTGAGCACAGCCCACGCTCCCCAGCGAGACACGGCTGTGCAGCACTGGGCTGCCAGCACGGGCCTGCCTTACTATTTCTAAGGCAAGTAGGAAACTCATGTTCTTTTGCCTAATCCCTAATCAGTTTTCCTGAGCGGCTGCATTTTCATTTGATACAGTGGGTAAATCAATTACACACTTTATCAGGTTATTCCTACAAAGCTGCTTTCCACATTCAGAAAATGATTGACTAAAGCATGACTCTCTTGCCTCCAGGGAATGGTGATTAAGGAGTGACCTTATTAAGCTATTTAATGCAGCTGAGAATTAGACAACTCTGCTCAAAGAGACAAAGTAAACTTCATTACCTTTGTTTAAAACTTCCTTCCTCTTGCCAACTTTCAGATCCATGACTACCCTGAGCATGGTCTGTGCACTCAGCTGGTAATCAGAAAACCAGATTTTAAAGGGCTTCATCTGCAGGAAGGAAAGACTCCTCACTAGCAGTTTTTTTGGGATCTCCTCTTCACAGATTCCTACAGCCCTGCYGACCTCAGCAAAAATCAGATCTCATTGCTGGAGCACACTGCGTGGCACATTTAATCAGTGTTACTTCTGTTTGCTGAACAATGTAAGTAGATCAGTAAAGTCAAACAGTGCAGTAATTCTGTTTCTTCTTTGTTTTTTTTTTTTTAGAAAATAATGCTAAACCTCTTTTGCCTCGTAGTGAGACATACCCAAGGTCTGCATATACTTATGGGGTCACTTTAGCCTTTATCTGAACCCAAGCTGTATAACTTAGTCGTAGGAAACACATAAAATCAAGACTTCATTCCAACCATTTGAGAAAGCCAAATGAACAGCCTTGAAGGCATGGAATTAAATTAACCAAATATGCCTAGGCAGGTCACAGCATTTCAGGGAATAAAAACCACGGGTCAGGCGTGCAGGGAGGCACAGCACCCACAATGCATTCACATCCAGACCTCGAGCAGAGTGGGAAAAACTGCCCCAGATTTTTTCAAGATCATCCTCTCTGTGCTGAAGGAATGATGGTCCAGAGCTTGTGAGTCTTTTGAACTGAGGAAAATCCACCCTAGAGCTCAGTTGTCTGGTGCCTGGTCTGGAAGAGGCTGCTTTGACTGCTCAGGATGGGACTCAGGGACTCTGGGCTCTCTGCAMTTCCAGCACTGCATTGATCTGAGCAGCAGTGACCTAGAGGGGAGCAGGACAGTCCTTTGTAGATGGGATTGAATTGTTCTAAAGTTTTTAAACACATTGGCTATCTTCCTGGGCTCTTAAATTAAAGAGCAATTAACTTTCAGTCTGGAAAGAGATGATGGGTATTTCCTGGTTTGATGCTTCAAAATTTTGCCAGAGTGATTAGTGAAATGAAAAATTGTCAACTCTCGAGGCAGGGCTGTCAGCCAACAACGCTCAAAGCATTTATCCAAGCTCACTCAGCTCACTCTTTTGGCCTGTGGACAGCAGGAAATGGTACAAAATGAAGGTGTAGGAAATGAGTTAGCTGAGCAAAAAAGGACACTGGCACAGTACCTTAGTGCTAATAATTGTTAAAAACTGCTGGTGCTATGGGCTTAGTGGAAAGCTGATTTTTTTCCTTTATGGGGGAGAAGAACATGGCTAAACATCAGTCCCAGCCCATGGGTACCTGCTGTAGGTTTTGTCAGTCACATGCAGAAGTGTGTGCAGCAGATGCAGTGCTGCCAGCACAGAGGGAGGGCACACAAACAGTCCCCAGGTATGGCTGCACAAACCTCCCTCCCTTTGCTCTGGGGCTCCACAATCTCCTGGTAATGTTGCTGAGAATATGTGAGAGCTCCAGGCTTTCCCAGTTACTAGAAAAGCCGGCAGCCTCCCTCCCTTTGATTTCCATGCTCCTTCCCAACATTTAAAAGCTCAGATCTATTTTGTTTCTTCCGGAATTGCTAAGCAAAGCTGACTCCTGAATGAATTCTGTCTCTGCTCCAGTTAGTCATCCCTCCAGGACAGATTTAGTAACTGCTCAGGGAAACCACATCGAAGCCAACAGTTCACCATGGGAAGGCAGCACCCACTCACTGTCAGCTTCATCTTTTTCTGAGCTAGAAAGCTCAAAGTGCAGCAAGCGAGCCAGAATTAGGAGTGAGCCTCTAGCCTCACCTGTTGTGTAGGAAGGTGGATAAATTGATTTGTAGCGAGCCCCAAACCTGCCTGCAGGCTCAGGGAAGCTGCTGCAGAATCAGCAAGGACCTACAGCAGAATGCAGCACCCCCATCCACCAAAGCACCCATGGGACAAACACCCCTGGAGCTCCAGGCAGGGCTGTGCCCATCACTGCTGGAGCTGCCTGAGCATCACCCCCTGAACCCCACAGAGCTGGCAGCTCTCAGACCTGCCCCTCAAATCCACAATCTCACCCCGAGCTGCAGAATCAGGAATGTTTTCAAATGTGTGTCTGACACGTTCACTGCCTGCGTTCCTGAAAGCTTGTGGTCTCCTCCAGAATGTTGCATAACATTGGCTGATTAGAGGTGCATCGTGTTAAAACCCATCCTGATAAACAAAAACACCCCAAAGGATTTTAATGCATAAAATATGAGTCACAACACCGATGCTTTTGGATAGGGACAGTTTATTTGCCCCTTTGAACAAATAAGGCAAGATATTTGAGAAAGATCAAACAAAATCTCCGGTATCAAACTGAGAGGAATGCAACAAAAGTTACTGGTTCATACATATACAAACTAAAGACCCAACACTATTATATACAAACAGCCAGATCTTACAAAATAGCATTTCAAGTCAGCAGTTTATGCCAGTGTTGCTAATTTCTTTGTTACAAAAAAAGTTAAAGCTACAAACTTTCACATTTGTAAGTCTCACATGACCGACACCATCAGTATCTCTGGGTTTTCAGAAGAAAAGAGAATGGTTTGTCCAGAACCTTTTCCACAATGCAGATGGACCCAAGGAGCACATGAATGCAGCTTCACAATTAAGCTTTTTTTCTTTTTTGTTTTGCTTAGAACTTTGTCAAAATAGCCTTCCCTTATGGTACCAGCCTTGGTCTTAGCTTGGAGGACTTTGAGAAATGAACTGTGCTCCCAGACATTCTACAAAAGGATCAAAAAGAGAAATATTTTCTCTAACACATTGAAAATCAGTGAAGGAGAAAATAATTCCTCTGCATTACAGCTCCAAGTGCAAGAAACATCATTAAGTCTCACCCACTGCAAACATTTAAGAAAGGTTCAAAGACAGTTAAGCCATTGGACCAGTTTTAGTTATTTTGGTTCGTTTGCTGTATTTTAAGACAACCACGTCAGCAAAGCAGAGTATTTCAAGAGTGCTTACATTCAGTTACAGCAGTCACAGGTTGCATATTCTGTAAATAGACACCMCCCCGTGGTGTTTCACCTAAAAGTTGGGGTTTCTAATGCCCTCTGATCTCTACAAAGTTACCTACACAGTRCAGAGGAAAACCTCCTTCCAGCAGGACAGGCGTGACCCACGCCACACCCAGGCAGTGAGGAGTTTATTTACGTGTCACAGATCTCTGTCACACCAGAGGTGCTGGGCCACGTCCATCCAGGTCACTTAAACAAGATCCAAATACAGAACAGAGCAGTCCCTCCCAGGCTGGGGGAGTTTCTTTGATGCTGAGGATGCTCATGAATATCACTCCTCATAAAGACACCATCAGGGCAAAGCCTATTGCACAGATTCCAGATGAGCACCCTGGTGCTCCCCAGCACCCGAAGCTGTCAGATTGCAGGTTAGCCCAGGATGAACCCTCCCTGCAGCACCCTACACACACTGCCTTCTGCCTCCCTCTTCCTCAGGGACAGCTGGGATCCCCTGCATTATCAAACTGACACAAACTGATGCAATGAGCCCTGCACAGGGTAAGAATGGCTTGGTTCCTTTCACAGCTGTGGAGTAGAACTGCGAGCAGCAGCCAGGAATCTGCTCCAGTGGGGAAACAAGACCCTACAGAAACATGGAACGAACATGTCACCTCTGTAGCAGCATTTCATCCAGGAGACACTGCTGTTTAATCATCCAGTGATGTACCAGGGCCCCAGCTCAGACGTGGAAACTGTTCTCTCTTATATAAAAATATATTGGTAGGAACACTTGCTCTGTCCAAACATTCCATCATATGCTAGGAACACTTAAAACTACACGGCTCTGCTGTGATAGCCCACAGGGCAGAGCATTGCTCATCCTCTGCCCTACAAACAGGCTTTGTTTTACTCTCCACTCTGATGTGAGCTGATTGCACCATCCTCACAGCGATTGTACACGCTTGGGGCATCGTGGCTGATTGAGCTGTGCTGGGCAGGGATGGCAGGGAAATTAAAAAAAAAAACAACACAAGAGCATCCAGAGGAACTGGAAGAGACTGAACCTCTTCCAGCAGGACACTGGTAATTGTCTTCTCATCCAGAAAAACTCCGCCCTTGCTCCACCATCATAAATGCACATCTTTGTTAATTCAACAGTCTTTACTTTCAGTTTGACTCTCTCGATGTGCTAAACCTTGCAGAAATGTGCAGGATTGTGAAATCAAGTTTTTATTCAAGCATCTAAAGATGTAAATTTGAAATGAAGCCTATAAAATATTTCACAAGCTGTGGAGATTTTTAAGTCCTCTTAGACACAGCCGAAGTACCTAATTCCTGAGAGAGGTTCACACAACTTCCACCCATCCAAACACTGTTTCCTTTTCCCAGCACTCCATTCTCAGCAGGGTCTCCCTGAAGGACATTTCCAAACAGACAGACAAAGGGGTATCAGATCACTGATTGGCTTTTGGTTTTAAGTGGGTGTGGATTTTAAATTACAGAATGTAATTTCTTATGGAGGCACAACATGCTTTATCTACATGTATAAATTCATAAAATACACAAAACGAGGACAAAACTGAGGTCTTGAAGAAACCACACTTGCTTAAAGCACACAGTGTAAGGCATGGGGCTTATTACAGGCTTTTTAAAAACTGAGATTTAAGTTTCTTTCAAAAGGCTGGAACAGTTTCTACATGTTCTCACCTGCTCTCTTCAGTGACCTAAAACTTATCAGTACCTTAACAGTAGAAAGAAACAGTTAACAGCTTGAAATTGAGTCTGTGCATTCACAAAGGAACACAAAAACAAAAAAAAAAAAAACCACAAAAGAATCAGCTGTTACAGACAACAATCCGTATTAACTTAAACCAAAATGGACTCCTGAAAGTTCAGTGGAAAAGAGAGTGAGCCAACTTTCATTAGCCTATTTCTATCTGGTTCCTCTGGTTTAAAATCGATCTTCCTAGCAGTAACAGAACTCGTTTGGAATAATGTTTTAAATATATGTCTAACATTAAAACATACAATCAGGATTTTCCACATAATGGCATTCCTGAGTTCACAAAGGTGCTATGGAAAAATAAACGAGCAGAAGTATTGCCCTCTATTTTGCTAGCATATTTCAATAGAAATCAATCTGTTCAGTAGTCATAAAAGCAAGGGGCTGATTGTTTGAGGATGGAAGAATGTTCTACCCGTGGCTCAGAAGTTCTGCTGCCGCCGCTTCTTGGCTTCGATGGCGTCGAGGATGGGCTGCCGCTTGGACTGGTACTTCTGGCGAATCTCCTCAATCTCCTGCTCCATCATGGGGTCCAGGGCTGACAGCCTCTTCTGAAGCTCATCCACACTCCAAGTCTTCAGCTAGCAGGGAGACAAAAGAGGAACAGACATCAGCATCAGTGTGGCCACCATCCACGTGCCTGCAGGGATCCTGCTGTGCCTGTGACAACCACAGTGCATCTCCAGGAAACACAGGGAGCTCAGTGAGACTGGCCTGAGCCCCAGGATGCTGCTTCTGCTCATTTCACAGGTACATTACATGCTCTGGTTACTGGCAGTGTAGGCACACAAATAACCAGTGAAATGTTTCCCCCAAGGAGTTGCTTTTCTAATGCTTCATTTTGCAGGCTTAGGACAGAAATGCTGCATTGAGATGGAAGAGAAGCAAAGTTCTCCTCTCCTCCCCTTTCCTTGTACTAAACCTCCTCATGCTAAATGACAAAAGGAGACAGAGTGGAACAGGAAGAAAATCGTATCATTAACAAAAGCTGCATGTGGAAAAAAAAGGCAATTATGTACAACCAGGCTGAATCTCAGTCATGGTGAGGAATTCAGACTCTGCTAAACCAGAAATCCCAGAGCACAAACACACACCAGGTCACTTTGGGTCAGCCTCATACTGATAAAATATGCAAGCTCAATTTGTATTTTGCTGTGCATGTGAAGATGTCAGGCTTGTCTGGACAAGCTCCCTCTCCCCTGAATTCTCTCTCTGCCTGCCCTTTGTTTAACTGGCTCTTTTGCCTGTGCCAATTTGCCAAGAACTGGCACAGGAAAGTTTTGCTCTGTGATTACAGATGCCAAGTGTAACCTGGGATGGTCCAGATTGTCCACAGCTACAGCCTTCATATAATATTGTAATATTATAACCTGTGGAACAGACAGGATTTTAGGATAACATTAAAAAATATGGACACTGGAAGTGCTTCAAATGTTTACTTAAGCACCAGTCCTTTTCCTATCCAAGACCAAGGGATGACAGGAGAGACTGTTTTGCTGCAGCAGGACAGAAATGACTGTGCAGCACCTGCTATCACTGAGCACCTGCTGTGGATGCTAAGAACATGCAAAATAATTCAATTTTTTTTTCTTGTGCACAAAAACTGTCATTTCTTTCACTTCCAACAAATATCATAATTTAGTGACTTATCTTTATTTCACATGCAAGTGGGGCTGTCCTAGTGTAGCTGTTAATTAATCAGCTGTCATGGTTATTCTTCAAGCCATTTCTGAACCAAAACACGCAGTGAAATGTTTGCTGCCCACTACAAGGCAACAAATGAATGTTTAATGGCAGTTTGTATCACTCCTTAAAACTAAGATATGGAAATCCTGATCCCTTTTCCTGAGGTGGAAGCGATACCAGTCCCCAAATCACTAAGTCACCTGCTACCTGATTTCTCACAATGTCTTTTGAAGTTTTCAGCATATTCTGCTAAACAAGATCTCTCCTAGCTGCTGTTTCTGGATCACAAATCCATTTTAATAATCCAGACACATGTAAAACAACCTTTCTGCCCAGGGTATACAGTCTTTCAGCCATTCCAATCAGGCAACTGTTCATTAGAAAGACAAAGCACTTCCTCCACAAAGATATATATTATTTATACACATTAATGCAACTTTAACAGACAGCAGTTTAAGGTGATGCATGGCACCAGTTGCCTTTTCACACTAATTTATTAAGGAGCAGGTAATTATTCAACATTCCACTTCCTCGCAGTCTAGGGAATTGAAAAGTCAAATAAAAATGCAAAACAGAAGAAAATATTAATACAAGTACTGAATATATATACTAAGCAGCCACAGTGCTTGACTGCTTAAAGAGAGTTTTGGAACAAATCTAAAACACCTTGCTCAAGGCTTAAACCAACTGTTAGATGTCAGAAATTGCCCTAGGGCTGCAATCTTCCATGGATGCCCTGTGAGCCATCCTCCTGAAGTGGTAGGTGCTGCTCAGAGCCAGAAACAAAGTGCCTGAGCTGGCAGGGAGGATGTACAGTGATGGTCTGTCCAGTGGCTGCAAGAAAACATTGCCCCACTGCTGTCCCTGAACGGGGTGGAGCATCACGGGACATCCTCCGCAGACACCGACACAAAGTCCTCCTGCAAAGTGTAAGAACTGCCTGCCAAGGGACACCACAGCTTTGACAGCTCCCAGCACTGTGTTTGTGAGGACAGATGGCTCAACGGTAGGGAAGATGCTGGAGCTAAGTCTGGAGTGGGCAAAGCCCACAGATTGATATTAATATGAACCAACTGGGAAGTGGGATACCTGCGTGACGCAGAGCTGCTCACGGAGCCTGATCACGGGGTAAACAGGATGGGGATGGTGGGAGAAGGAAGGGAGGCAGGCCCATGTGTGCAGGAATCTGGGAGCACAGGAACATCCTGTGTGCAGTGCTGTGGCAGTCACGATGCACTAACTGCAGAGTTTTCATCTGCAGTAGCGGCACCCTGGCTGTGAATTCCATGCTGCTCCTGGAAGAGGGGGAGAAGCAAAAGGGCAGCACTGGTGAAAGGTCCAGGAGGTGACTGCTCAGGCCAGACGAGCTGATGGGAGACTGACAGGTGCCCCATGGCTAATGAGAACCACGAGAACCACAGAGAGCAGAGGACACCCAGCCCTGAGCTCCTGCTGAGCCTCAGGCTGCGACAGCAAGAGCCCGGGGATGTGCCCTGGGCCATTACTCAGCCCGTCCTTCCACTCACACACACATCTTTAGAAGGAGAAAAAACAAAAAAAAATCCTGTTCACAATGTGATGGCCTCCATTTCACTTTGCTGCCTGACATTTCACTGTAAGCTAATGCCACAGACAGGCTTTCTCCCAGAAATGAAGTTTTCGACTCCAGTATATCTGTTTCTGCAGCGGTGCACTCCCGGGACACTGACATTATTCTCTTACAGAAACGCCAGGAGCAAAATAAGACAAGAAGGACAAGGACAGCATCTTATGACAGACAGTTACTCAGGGTAAAGTCTCAGTGCTGAGCAGCTGCAATTAGAGCTGGTTTTAGCCACGGGCTCAGTCCCATTCCTCTCCTCACTTCTCAGCAATTCCTCTGCTCTAAGAAGTCTGTCTCTGTACAAGCTATCTATTTTTGTCCGAGCTGATCAAATACCTAAGACAAACTTTTAAAGGAAGGAATATAATTTCAAATGTAAAGCCTGATACAAAATACTTGTCCTAAGGTTGGCCAAACAAATCTATCACAATGGTGAGCACAGTGAAAATCACCCAGCAAGCATGTATGTTGAGAAAACTAATTTTTTAACTGATTAACAGTTACATTTTTATTTGAGGCTTTGAGAAGGATCTTAACTCTGTAAAATGCCCAGCTGAAGACAAATGTCAGAGGTGGAAGTGTTCATCTGAAAGCCTCTCACCCATGGCTGTGCTGTTTGTTTTCTTCAGACATCACTGACAGCAACATCTTGTTTTAATATGCTGATGATTTCCACCGTATAATTCAGCAGGACATACATAATTATATCCTTTGGAAGGACATAACCTACAGCCTTTCCATGCCTATGCAGTAGTGATGGACAAATCAGGAGCAGATCATTTGAAATACAATTTCTCCCTCAAGGAGAAGATTTGTAAGCTATTCATGACATTCCTTTGTCAGCATTTCTGACAGATTTGCAACAACTACCCCTCTGAATAATGTTCAACTCAGCAAACTGCTTCTGAGTTGCACTTCTTTCAAATCAGCATTTTAAAAACAGGGAAAAAAAACCAACCCCACTTGCATTTCTTACAGTCAGGTAAAGTGTCACAGCAACATGATATTCTACTGAATGTAAATGAGCCTAAGCAGCAAAAGGAGAATAAATAAAAGCTCTCTGCAGACATGTCAGACACAGCCACAGGTTTGATATTCAAGGGCATCATGCTCTGAACTTCAGACCTCTGCTGCTCTGTCCTAAGCAGGACACAATCCAAAACCTTGCCATGGTATTTTTAAACAGATCATGCCAGATTTCCGTTTCACATAAATCAAACAAACAAAAATCTGTTGTAAAACACAAAGACTGGAGAATTAACTCAGCCTCTGCCCTGTCCCGGCAAAACCCAAACAAAAACCCAAACGGTGAAAACTTTTTGAATTGGAAGCTGATGCAAGTGATTTATCCCAGTCCTCTTACTCCTCACAGTCCTCACACAGAGGAGCACCCGTGCTGCTTTGCCTGCTGCAAGGTCTGGAGCTTGACCAGTTTGGGATTTGGCACATCCCTGGTCCCTCCACAGCCCTTGAGCAGCACAAGGTCACCATGCCTGGACCAGCCTGCACTACTGACATAAATACAGCCATCCAGTGACCCCAGAGTCCCTTCAGCTACCATTCTGATTAGCTCCTCTAGCAAAAACACTGCCAGCAAAACCCCCTTGCTGCAGGAATTGTGAGCATCAAACAGAAAAGAGCTACTTCTCAGCAGCTTCCACACATTTCTCCCCTGACAGAAGGTTTTGGCCAAGCTCTAGCTCACTGACTGCACAGGAATCAAAAAATATTATCTTGGGGCAAGTGGAAAACATGCTCCTCATGAAACTTTCTTTTTAGTCACTGATACTGAATTTGATCCCTGCATTTAGCACAAAGTCTTTTCTTTGCTTATCTGCAACGTTTCAGGCTATCTGGGCTTTGCTTTTAAACACTGCCTTTGAAACCCTGAGGTTTGTGCCAAACATGAACACCCTCTATGCTCTGGAAAGAGATGCATTTGTTCTACCATCACTTTTTAAACATACAGATGGACCCTGCAATATGTGTGGAACAAAATTGGAACAAAAATTGGAATATATGTGACACAGGTGAGATGAAGTTACTTTCCTCATGAAGAAAGCATTTGAACAGTTTTTCAGAAGGACATTTTCAGAAGGTCTTGATACTACAGCAAATCCTACAAATAAAATTAGGAAATTGTTCCTTTCTTCCATAGCCCTCTAGTCACATCCCTCTGCCATGATTTCTGTGAGTTTGAACACTTGTCTTCCACATGGCTCAGAGTATTTTCTGAATATCCTCCCACTGTTCCCAGGAGCCCATGGCTTTTTAGGAAGAAAACACCCAGCTGCAGCAATCGCTCTGCCTGCCTTTCACCCAGTTATTCCAGGTGACATTTACTGCTCAACATAACTTGATGTCAAACTTTAAAGTTTTATATAGCCCTTAGAAAAACTGGCTTTAGCAATTATCACTTCATAAGGGGCAGTGGGAGTTTGAAGACTAAAATACAGAAGTAATAAAATTGCAGCTTCCCACGCTACGCAGGGAAATAAAATTCTTAGTACTAAAGACACGAGCTAGATGGCAACTAAGGAAAAAACAAATTAATTGTCTATTTAGCACAGCTTTTGTTGTTATAGCTTCCTTTTAAGCTTAGTTTTATGCTGCAATCTAGCATACCCAGTGACCAAAGTACCCAAGAAACTCATCAACCCCATCAGAAGGGAGCACAACCTGTCATTTATTTGTGTGTATTTAGACAGACAAACTCTAAACATGGCTTGAGAAGGGGTTTTACCCAAATGCAGTTACACAAGCTATGCTAAACATTAAATGCTAAATAGGATTTTGCTGTTAGAGATAATGAAAAGTATTACTAGGGTAATACAGCAGCAACAGTGTACTTCAAAAGAACAAAACCAGAACAACCAACTGGGACTAAAATTGTGTGGAAGCCCCTCATGGGAGGCTGCTGAT
>NW_026623587.1:768347-794357 GCF_030028575.1 Malurus melanocephalus | reverse complement strand
AACAGAACTGCTTTGGATTCTCTCAGTTCTGGCCACACTCTGCTTTAGGTAAGCCTGATAAGGTATCAGTTCGAGCACCAAGGGGGAGCCTGGACTCCTGCATGGAAAGAATCTGAATTATTGCCCTCCCATCACTTCATCAGGTGTTCACTGTTCTGGGCATGGAGGTTTGAACAGCCCTGCCCATGTGACTGGAGGTGCAGGCTGCTCAGTGGGACAGGGGACATGAGYAGGAAGATGTGGGGGTTTGGAGTTTTTTTCTGTTTTTCAGTCATTGGAATGGGAGGGAGAGACTCTCCTGGCAATCAGAGCCCTTGGGGTGATGATGCTGCTGATGGGAGCAGCTCAGAACTGGGTGAGATGAAATCCCCAGTTGTCCACCCCTTCTGAAAGGAGGATAACAAGGGGAGCCTAAGGAATTTCACTGCTGCTAATTCATAGAGCCACTGCTCCCCACAGGAGTCAGCACCACTTCCCAGGATTTCCATACTCATCCCTAAATTCCCAGCACCTGAATGGCAGCAGAGACACCGCTTTGTACTGGGAGGTCTTTCAAGGGCATGGAGTGACAGGAGAAAGGATTCCCATTTCCAGAGGGCAGGGTTAGAGTGGATATTGGGAAGGAGWTTTTCCCTGTGAGGTTTGTGAGGGGTTGGAATAGAATTCCCAGAGAAGCTGTGGCTGCTCCATCCCTGGAAATGTCCAAGRCCAGGCTGGATGAGCCTTTCAGCACCCTGGGATGGTGGAAGGGCCCATCCCTGCCCATCCCTGCAGGGTGTACAATGAGATGATTTCAAAGTCCCTTCCACCCCAAAMCATCCYATAATTTATCCCCCCGGYTGGGTGTCACTCACCCCAAAGTCAAAGCAGTTGAACGAAGAGTGGAAGTAATTCCTCGGCCCCAGCCCGTACATCTTCAGCGACATCTCAGTGAGGAACAGTCCCAGAAAAACAAACTCTGCAAAATCTAGAAATGAGATCAATGAGATCAAATCAACCCACGAGGCCTCGCTGGGCAGATCTCCTTGCGTAGGGAACTTCTTCCTCCTTTTTTCCCATCACAAGGGCTTCCTGGCAGAAGAAAATCCCTGAGCAGTGGCAAACAGGAGCCTGGGCCAGTGTGTTTCAATAATTTCTGAGTGTCCATGAGCTGTGAAGGCAACATTYATGTGGACTCTGGGATGGGGGCAGGAGCATTAAATAATATTCTCATTGTCTCTATAAATTAATTTTAAAGGAAAGCTCTGCATTTAATWTTTTTAAATGTCTAATTTAATCRCAAAGACAACGTCTGGGACTTYTGTACTCRCAAGGGATGGAAACTTTTGGGTGTGGGGTGTAAGTTTCTGTAACATCCTCCGATGATAAAAATACCTCCCTACYCAACAGAAGTGCTGACTCTGAGGGCTCATATTCAGAGGTGTTGTGTCTCCTGTTACCACATTTATTTTTATTATGTAAAATAAAAAGCCCTGTAATCATGAAGAGCCCATTCTGTTTCCTTTCCTTCACATATCCCAGGCTGGGAAGGTTTTGATGGGAAAATTTATCACCTATGATGAAACAAAGGGCAGAAAGAACAGAGCTGGAGGCTTCAATTGCCACATCAAGTTTGGAGGACTTGGAGCTACAGCAAACGCTGCCTTTGGCATTTTCAGTTTGGGTCTGGAGGCCAATAAGCAACAGCAAGAGTGAAATGTTAAAAGCAAAAAAACCYCAAAAAAATAGGCAAAACCCACCTACACTACCAAGAAAAATTAAATGGCAGAAGGCGAGCGTGTGTCTCTAGAGAAAAGATGAGGGAAAGAATCAAACTTTGAAAGGTGGGGATTAATCACCTTGTTTAGTGCAGTACAGGAGGTGCTGAAAGGCTGTAACAGCACAGATGCTACAACAAAGTCTGCTGTAATTCCAGTTTTACGATTCCAGGAATGATAAAGAGAAGATGGTGCCAAACTTTGCTCAGAGGTGMACAGGGACAGGCAAGCRACAACAGATACAGGGAAAACTTCACCTGGATAATCCTGGATTCCAGGTGCTTTGAACTGGGGGGCAGCTGTGGGAGAGGGACAGGAGCCAGGGAACGGCTAGAGCTGGGCCAGGGCAGGCTCAGGCTGGATATCAGGGAAAGGTTCTTGTGTCCCCAGAGGGTGCTGGCACTGCCCAGGCTCCCCAGGGAATGGTCCCGGCCCCGAGGCTGCCAGAGCTCCAGGAGCGTTTGGACAGCGCTGCCAGGGATGGACAGGGTGGGGCTGTTGGGGGGTCTGGGCAGGGACAGGGGCTGGGCTGGGTGATCCTGGGGGTCCCTCCAGCTCGGRATATTCCATGATTTGATCATTCTCTGACCTCCTGCAATCTGCAGCTTCAGCTGAATTTGGGCAGAGACAGAAGAGGGAATRTGGGTCCTTCTCAGCTGCCTGGGTTCCCATTCCCAGCCCTGCACCTTCACATGGAGCGAATAGAGCTGGTSCAGCTCCATTCTGTGCTGCTGGCTATCTTTGAAAATGGCTTGGAAAATGCTGCTTCAATGACCCAAAAAAACCCCAAAAATAGGTTTTAGATTTGAAATTTTAAATGAAAGCCAGTYATGGAATAACATGGGATAAAGTCAACTGAAATCCAGGAGGCAGTAACGAGATGAGAGAGGCTTTATGGCCACCTTGGTGAGGAGGCTGCAAGGACACTTGTGCCAGCCCTTGGAGAAGGGGAGGAAATTCCAGGCGAGTGTTAATGATCCCATGTGACCTGACTCCTTGAAAAGAATGGCAAGATCATGGAAGGAGACTCTCAAGGACGACAGTTCCGATTTGAGGAGTAAGATGATAAAGTCTGGGATCCACAGCCTCTTTCCTATCAGGAGACAGGATCCATGCTCTGGATCTCAGAGCCCACGGAAGGGCTGGGCACAGGAAGGAGCAGCTCAGCTCCCTCTCATCTTCAGCCTGGGGCTTTTGAGAAGAAGCCTCTTCACACCTGAACAAGCTCCAACTTTTCTCTCCTTTCCAATATGAGCTTCAAGAACCAAGAAATCTTTGATTATATTAAAAAATTATAAAACCAGGAAATGTTTAAAACTCAGAGCATTTAAAAAACAGCTCTTGCAGGAGCTGCCCTCGGACTTTCCCATCTGAGCTGATGRATCCCAGCTCAGAGCCCAGAAGGGGCAGCAGGAGCTGTGTCCCAGCAGGTACCAGGTGCCACAAATCCCAGCTCACGAGGTTGGAATGGAGGGAGGTGACATCCAGACATGCTGAGCTCCTGGGGCAGCAGGAACAGCAGGAATTGGCTCCATGGAGAAGCTACAGGAGCAGCAGAACCCGACACACAATTCCCTCTGAGCAGGCCCTGCCTAAATAATTGAAAATGTAATTTTGTCCTTTGGACCTCCCGGTGTTCAAACCTCACATAGTTTTATTTGCCTTCATCAAAAGCATCCTGAGATGTGATTTAAGGAGGAAAAGTTTGATACAAACGCCTTTATTTCATTTCCAGGTTGTGCTGCTGGCAAAGGCTGTGCGAGCATCCCTTCACCCCACACACTTGACTTCAGCTCCTAATTAAGAGATTTTGAACTCYTTTTTGTCAATCACCCATGGATTAATTCCATTTCTGCCCCATCTCCATGTCCAAAGCCATCAGAAGCAGCTGCTGAGCCTCTCCTCACCCTTCTCTCACAGCAGAACCTCAGCAGGGCAAAACTCTCCCCTTTTGGAGCAAGCAGATGTGAAATGCTCAGCAGACTTAAATAAAAACGCTCCAGAAAGCTTTTTCCTTGGAAATGCTGCAGATTGATATCCAGAGGGAGCTGGGTCCTGACTTAAAAGAGAGCACCAGCATTCAAAAAAACCCAAATTGCCCCAAACTTCTGCTCCAGCACTGGGCAGGGGGATCCACCCAAGGATTAATTCAATTTCTGCCCCATCTSCACATCCAAAGCCATCAGAAGCAGGTGCTGAGCCTTTTACTTCCCTTTCCTCATACTCCTCTCATGTTAAACCAAGCAGGAGAACCCTGGCAGGGCACGACTTCCCCCTTTTGGAGCATGCAGACATGAAATGCTCAGCAGACAGAAATAAAGATGCTCTAGAAAGTGTTTTCCTTGGAAATCTTTTTCCTCTGATATCCAGAGGGAGCTGGGTCCTGACTTCAAAGGCAGCACCAGCACCCAAAAATGGCCAAATTGCCCCAAAACTCTGCTCCAGCACTGGACAGGGAGGACGCTCTCAGGCCATAATGGCTCAAATCCCGTGCTCAAATCCCAGATTAGCAGAGCAGAGGCACTGTGGGGTTTGGGTCTGAGACCCACAGAAGTTGAGGAGTCAGCAAGGATCCCACAGGACTGGCTGGAGGAAGGAGAGCTTTGGGAAGGGCAGGACCTGAGCGAAACCTCAGTGCTGGAGCCTCCTCACTGCCGCCCCTAAAACCCATCCCACAGATCCAGAGGGCTCTGCTTCCACCCTAAACCCACAGATTCAGCCAGAGGAGGAGGAGAGCACCCCCAGCCCCATCCCTGGGGCCTCCTGCACCRCACCAGTGCCTCCAGCTGCTTCCACACCTGGAACTGCTGCAYTTTTCCAAAGGCACTGACTGAAACCCTTCACTCTGCACCCCCACTGTGTTCCCAGGGTGGATTTTGAGGGGCCTCGGTTGAAAATCCACCTTTGCTGCCACCAGAGCCCAGTGATGCCATTCTAGGCTGGATGAGAGTTGGGGTCTGACAGAAACCTCACAATACTGGCAGGAGTGCAAATCAACACAAACAGATGATAATAAAACCATGAAATATATTAAAGATATGAGGTATTAAACCAAAGATATCTAAATATAATTTTTAAAATATATTATATTTATATATATTATATGTATAAATAGAAAATAATATGTATTT
Source organism: Malurus melanocephalus (assembly GCF_030028575.1). NCBI lineage: Eukaryota > Metazoa > Chordata > Aves > Passeriformes > Maluridae > Malurus > Malurus melanocephalus. Next base: position 789,469 of record NW_026623587.1, on the reverse strand, counting down.
AAATATTTAAATATATTTTTAAAGGTAAATATTTTTTAAAATATAAATGTATATTTATATTATATTTATATATTTTATATGTATAAATCGAGAATAATATGTATTTAAATATATATTTTTAAATGTAAATATATTTTTAAATACAAATGTATATTTATTAAATCATAAAYTAAATGAAATMAATTATATATATAAATATATAAAATAATGAAAATAAATACATTTTTTTATAGGCAACTGCAGCTTATTGAACCAGAGTTCTGTGCTTCAGTGAGCAACGTCCATCTGCAACATGAGAGAAATCCTATTTGGCCCCAGAGTTCTTCCCAAACGGAGAAGGAAAATCTCTGATCAAGTTGGAGGATAATTACAGGGCCATGAAGCATGGCCTGTTATTAATCACACCACAAGAATTCAAAGAATTTCTCGTCAGTTCTTTGAATAAGGCTAAAGAAATCCCCAGCCTTTTTCCAAAGCTCCTGCAGTTCTTTTTGCAGAGCAGTTGTAGAGATAGGGAGCATCAAGCAGAGGAAGCTAATCAGAACAATTCAAAACAGGGAAAGTTGAAAGAGAAGGCCGAGGGAAAAATAAATCAATGCAGACCCGTAGGCTTTTACCAACTGTTCTTTAAGTAAAATTAATTTGTAATGTAATTAAAGTTCTCCCCAGAGGGACAGGTATAATTGAATTAGAGGTGCCTGGGTAGAGTTGCAGATCCTTTCAGACTTTCCCGTGCTCCTCTCCTGCCGCTGCAGTTCCCAAAAAGCATCCTCAGCTCGATCCCCAGCACCTTCCCTGAACCAACATCATCGCAATTTCTGATTTTTCTCTCGCTCTGCACCAGACCAGCCAAGCCCTGCTCCTCTGCAGTGAGGCTCCCTCATCAGGGATTAACTTAAAAGCCATTTTTAAACTCTGTCRCTCTCACAGTTAAAGGATTTTGCCAAGTATTTCCAGAAACTGTTTCAAATCCCCTGGTTTTGTGCTGCCTTGTTCCACCCTGATCTAATGGATTTGAGCACAAATCTTGGGCACAGTGGGGCTTTCCAGGAGCATTCCTGGAGGGCTCAACCCTCACTGGGCTCCTGTCATGGTTTTGCTAGGTTCAGTTTTTTAGTGGTGGGGAAAAACCACAGAAAAGGCTCCTGTGAGAAGATTCTGGAAGCCTTCCTCATCATGTCCACCAAAAAGAGCCCTGCCCCCTGTGTTTTAGGGCCAATCTCTGATGGCTCTGAGGGTGATGAACAGGCTGTTGGCCACTCTGAGCCAATCAGAGATGCTGGTTACACCTCTGTGATGACATAAGGTCTCAYATTTAAGAAGAATTCAAAACAAGTTCATTTGCATTGCCATTAGCTTTCAGCCTCAGTCCCTGGTCACCACCCTGCAGGGGAGGATGGAGGGGGAGAKTGAGGAGATRTGAGAAAAAATGSAGACATCAGGGTCACRGAGGAGGAGGAGGTGGAGAAGGTGTCAGTGAACCAAAGGGGTTGATTTGTGAACCCCCTGTGCAGGTGTTTCCTTATTGACAAGGGTGCAGAGACTGCTGGGAGCATGCTGAGAGTTGAATCCCCAAGAGATCCTAGTTTTGGGGTTTTTCTGCCTTTTCCATTAAATACAAGGCACCAGGATCCCTCACTCCCAGCTCAGTGTGACTCTGCACCAAAAAATCCAAACCTGCTGCTTGAGTGTTTCTGAAACTGATTGGCCTCACTTGGGTGTCATGGACACGTGCAGAGCTCCTGAAAATGGACCCATCCCCAATTCCAACCTTCCCTATTTAATGTCTTCAGGTGAAACAGATTGGAAGCCTCATTTGTGGCCTTTATCCCAGATAAATTTCCCACCTGAAGGTGAATCTTTAATTCCAAGAGACAGAAACATCCCTTCCATCTCTCACAGGGACATTAAGAAGTTCTTGGCTTGTGGATTTCTTAATGTTCCCTTGGAAAAGTCACTGCATAAGGTGCTCCCAAGACTGAGTTTTGTAAATTTAAAGGCTTTTTGGAGTTGAAAACCTTCAAGTGTGGGGTTTCTTTCCCAAACATTTAGTCCTAATTCCAGAAGAAATCCTAATCCTCAAACTTCTAATTACTCTGCCAATCTAGCTTATTATTTCCTCTGTTAAATTGAGGCAATGAATAATCAAGAGTGACTTCTCTGTATGGTCTCTGTCTCTCTTCTCACTTGAAATCTTGCAAAAAAAAAAAAAAAAAAGACTTGAAAGAAGTTTCTGTCCTTATTATGCATCTCTCATTAGAGCTCCATTACCTGGTGGCATTAAATATTTCAACAAATATTAATAAAGGAGCTTTTGATGTCAGACCAGTCAGTATTCCTGACCTTTTAGGTCTATTCCGAAAGAAAACTTCAAAAGTTTGCCTTCCTTGTAAGAAAGTAAGTCCCGAGGATCTGAAGCAAGAAATATTTAAGTATCTAATTTATGGAGAAATCAAGGCAAATGAGGGGGATAAGTATCTCTAAAGATCTAAGCCAACACTGTTACACTGTCGGAAATATTTGAGGCTTTTTTCCCAGTTGTCTGTTTGATTTTTTCAGAAGTTTTACTTCGATCCTGATCTGGTCAAGTGGTGAACAACAGCTTAATTCCTGGTAATTTTATCAGGTCAGAAGCGGCCAAAGGAGTGGCTTTGTCTCCAAACAAGCCCCATCCCTTCCCTKCAGAAGCAAAAATTTGGAATATCAGCATTTTCTTACCTGAGCAATTTCTAGGAGTTTTCCAGCTCTGGAGTCACAGCCTACAGACTTCATTAAAATAAACAAAACAGCTCTGTCCCTCACCTTCCACATTTTTTAAAGCCAAGCTTTGTGAGCTATTTGTGACCTCAGGGAAACCCCATTTCTCATTCATCAGAGGACAAACCAAGGAGCAATTTAACAAAACAAAAATCATCTTTCAAAAGCACCTTTAGACTACCTGAACTAAACCAGGCAACTATTTAAAATAAAAGGAGCCATTTAAAATAAAAGCTTTTGCACAAATATAGAATAATCTTCTCTCTGGGATTATTTCTATCCCATATTTCCACACACATCCCATCTAATCACACCCCACCAGGGAGGAGGATACAGAACCAAAGATGAGCTGTGAAGCTGCAGCCTTTTAAAGGGACTGGCAGGTATCACAGCACCTGGGTGGGGAATGAAGGCCTGATTCCATCAGCATTTGGCTGAATTTTCATCTCCCGGGTACCACTGGCTGTTCCACTGTCCTGGGAATGTCAGAGCTGGGAGTGTGTCCCCAACAGGAATCACCCATGGGTGCAGAGCAGCTGTGAAGGGGAAGCTCTCTGGACGCACGTTGGACAGAGAAATCTGCCTTTTGCCAGGCATTGCTCCCCTTCCTTTCATGCATCCTGCTACAGGACAAACCCTCCTGCCCCATTCCAGGACAATTCCCCTTCCCCTGTTCCAGGACAATTACTTCTGCCCCATACCAGGACAAACCCTCCTGCCCCATTCCAGGACAATTCCTCCTGCCCCGTTCCACAACAATTCCTCCTCCCTGTTCCATGACAATTCCTCCTGCCCTGTTACAGGATTTACACCTAGTTGAATCTCAAGTTTGAAGTACCCTTTAGGGTAACAGTCCTCTCTCAAATTAACACCCCGAGCTGTGGATTTATTTCTGAATTGTGTGATTCAGTGACCTGAAATATGATTTGAAAGAGAATTTGGATTGTTTAGCCTGGAGAAGGGAAGATYTGGGGTCACCTAAATGGGGCCTGACAGAGCTGACAGGAAAGAGACAATTTATAAGGGATGGAGGGACAGGACACAGGGAATGGCTTCTGACTGTCAGAGGGCAGGGACASATGGGATATTGGGAAGGAATTGYTCCCTGGGAGGGTGGGCAGGCCCTGGCACAGGGTGCCCAGAGAAGCTGTGGCTGCCTCTGGATCCCTGGCAGTGCCCTAGGCCAGGCTGGATGGGGTCTGCTGGAAGGTGTCCCTGTTCAGGGTGTGAAACAAGATGACCTTTAATGTCCTTTCCCACCCAAACCATCCTACGATCCCACAACCTGTGAGTCAGCAGGAATCCCAAAGCCGGGATGGCGAGGGGCCAGGCGGAGCTGCCAGTACTCACAGAGAGCTGTGGTGAGCTTCTCAGGCTGGTCATAGTGCACCATGGCCACRCAGAGGGTGTTGAGGGCCACCACGCAGAGCACCACCCAGTAGAAGCTCTGAGCCTTCACCATGCGGCGGATGAAGAAGCGGAACATCTTCTCCTTCCTCCTGAAGTAGGACGAGCTCTCGTTCTTCCCACTCTTCAGGCTGGCGCGGGCAAAGGGGGACCCTGGGACAGAGAGAAGAGTCACCATGGCCCAGCCCAGCAGGGAAAGGACTGGAGGATAGTCCTGGGCACGCAGAGCCTCTCCTAAGCACTGGGAATGGCTCAGCAGAAAGCTGGGAATGCTGAGGATGTACTGAGCAAGGGCGTCTGGCCTGTAATGAGAGATGAAGGCTGGGATTTGGAAACTTCACGGATCGATGCCCAGCTCTGCCATCTAAATCAGGCTTCCAAGCCTCTGGAGCAATCCTGATTGTCCCAGTTAAACTCATCCCTTTTTCCTGGCTGGCTGGAGGAACACAAAGCACCAGGCACAGGGGTATTTCTGCCCGTGGTGTGGAGCACGGCCCCATGGAACTGGGCAGCTGGCAACAGGATAGCAGGTCCCTATTTCCCCTGCTCCAAGGATCAATTACCATGGAACTGAGTGAATTCTCTTTATTTTACTCTCCAGCTTCAGCTTTCCTCAGCAGAGGGCTCAACRTGCCCCCGTGTATCAGATTTTGGGAGCAACCACTGGTTTGTCTCAATTCCGCCTCAATCAGCTCCGTTCCCACTCTGGGCTGAAACCCTGGGAAAGAGTCAAATGTTTCAGCAATTGGGAGCTGATGGAAGAAACGATTCGTGGTGTCAGCTCTCCCCCTGGGGCAGAGGCACTGTGAAGATGAAAAGGCAATCTCCGGCTGGTGCTGAGGCAGAAGAAATCAGAAATGAGGGAATATGGGCCCCATGGGTTTCCTGAGACACTGCTGCAAGCAGGAAAATGGTGATTGTCCCTGCCTGTGCCAGTGCATTGTGACACGACAACACATGACTGCCTTCCCCATCCTGGGATGGAGCATCCCACCAGGTCAGGCTGGGCAGGACCAGGTCCTGTCCYAGACCAAGCCCTAGGAGAGCAGGAGACTCTCCTGGATGCTGGAGATGGCTCAGTGACACGAACAAAGTGTTCTGGCTGCAGCAGCCAAGCCTCAGAGCGTGATCACCTCATGTGAAGGCTTGGAATGAGTGGGAATCTCACCCAGCCTCATCCTGCAACATCAACCACAGCAGCCAGAGAGAGGAGGAGGCATCCAGATGTGACAGCAGCGGGTTYTCCAAGCCTCACAGCTCCAGGAAAGCGTGATGTTCCCCAAAGGAGCTCTCTGCTCTGTTCCACGTTTCTGGCCATCCACCAGCTCTCCAAAAGCAGAGCTGGCCTTGGCCAGGCTWTGAACAAACTCCTCACTGAAAAACTCAGTGTGATCTTCTGTTAGTTTGATAATCCTGCCTTTGGCAGCTTGGAAAAGAAGAAATCACCGGGCTTCTCATTTGTTTCAAGACAGCAAAAAGAGCCACAGGTTGGGATTTAGGCTGGTCTGTATCACAACTCTTCAGCAGGTACTCTCAGATATCCGAGCCACTTGCACTCCCAGACTGGCAAAGGAACATTGCTGCCCTTTCTCTCCCCTGCTGATCTCCCAGAAAAGCAAAGCAGTAATGTTTAAACTGCTCTGATATGGAAAACACCCCCTGCTCCCAGGCTTTGGTGCCTGGGAATGAAAACAATGCCCTGTGCCTGGTGCAGCACAGAGGGTGAGAAGCCAGCAAGAGGCTGCACACTCAGAGTGGAGAGAGAAGAATAAAYGCAGAGAACAACTGCAGAGAACACCCTGGCAACTGCCACCACAGAGCTTTATACTGCAATTAAAGAGCTCATCAAGKGCTTGTGTTTGAATTAAAGTGCAACACGTTCAGCCAATGGCCAGAGAGAGACCTGGCAAAGTGTCCCTGCATACGGCACTCAGGTATTGTTTGCTTTTCCACGTTCCTTAGGCTCCCATCTGAAGAAATCAGAGAAAACCATCCAAAACCTGCTTTTCTCCAAAGCAGATCCTTCATGCAGGATTGCCCACATGATCTGATTGTTTATGCTCTGCATTTCTGCCTCTTCACCAGCCTGCACAAGGAGCTGCTTCATCCATTCCTTCTCTTCTGCCTCGTTCCGTGAAGCAAAATCAAAAACACTTTTCCCAAGTGAGAGAAGCACTCGCAGAAGMTGGAAAGCACTGATGTTATTTTCCCTGCCATATGCTCCCAAGACACTTCCCAGCTCTGCTGTGGGATTATTCCCGAGCCCAGATGCTCTGGCACCCGCTGCCACCTGAAATGATCAACTCTAAGATCTGCTGGCATGGCCCTGGCTGCCCAGAACCTTCAAAGGCAAAGATCTCATAATTATTGCAACGGTGAGCAAAYGTTCCAAAAACAACCATTCCTGGTTATCCATGCAGGGATCCGAGAAAAAACAACAACAAATCGAACCAAAAATGCACACGGGCTGCTGCATTTTTGCCCTTTTTCAGCACCAAAACTCTCCTGGAAGTGTCAGCAGTTAAACCACAAACTCTGCAGCCCAGGGSACCGTGGCAGCTCCGTGCTGGTGTCAGGAACATGCCAAGCCACACTCATTTCCTGCAACCAGATCTTCCTTCAAAGGGAAGAATTAAAAAAAAAGAAAAATCCAGCAGCAGCTGTGATCCCTTAAAACATCAATGCCAACTTTCCAAAGGGCAATCGAGGCACTCATGCTTTGCCAGAAGCCACGGACACGGATTCTCAAATGTGCTGTTTGTGCAGCCAGGATTCGCTGCTCCCTGGGAACCGGGCTGCCAAGAGATCTCTTTGGAAGATAATGAGAACATCTGCTGCTTCAGCAGCAAAACAGACCCYGACAACAGGCACGGGGAGAAGCAAAACACCGCCTGCAGAGCACTCAGGAGATGTCTCTCCCACGGCTGCAAGCTTTTTGGCTGCAGTAGCTCCCTGAGGTGGGTGCTGTGTGCCCAGATCCTCCCCTGGCAGCCCCAGAGCTGCCCCAGCCTCCCCACCTGGGCCTGGTTCAGKTGGGAATCAGCTCTGGAAGCTGAAGGACAGGCAGCACCTCCTCCRCCTGAAGATCCTAAACTCACCCCCAGCCTTGCATCTCCAGATCTGGCTTTGAAACCACTTTAAGATCTTCCTCTAAGGTGAGAATGAGAGAATTGAAGCCACTGGCCAGTGTTCCCAGTGACCACTGCCACCGCAACGCCTCATGCTGGGCATCAGTGGGGCCGTGCCCACTTCCACTCCTCCCTTCACCAGCGAGTTGGATGGATTTGGGGTTCAGCAGCGTGAATGAGCACGTTCCAAGCAGAATCCCGGGATGGCCAAGGCAGCAGGGGTTGTCCCAAAGCTTTGCAGGGCTCTCTGAGAGGTGCAGCATGCAAGAGCTGAGCCAGGCAGCGCAGGGACGGGGGGCAGCTCGCTTTGGGAACTCAAATGATGCTGCAGGTGCAGTGGGAATTCATTCTCCTTATTCATTCTCCTTCAAGAACCCGCAGCTTCTGGAGCACGGGAGCCGCTCCAGAGGAGGAAACACGGCACAGACAGGTTCAGGCGGAGATCAAAACCTCGGGGGAATGCAAAGCCAGTACTCACCAACGGAGCAAATGTCTGTGAAATGGTCCTCACCTTCTTCTGCATGAATCAGGTCATTTTTGCTCTTCTTTATTGCGGCTCTTTTCAACACTGYGTGCAAATTAAAGAGAAAACGCTCCGTGAGGACGCGGAGCGGATTCTCTGTCCCCCTCCCTTCCTCTCCGGGGCCAGCATTTCCTGCCCAATGCCAGCTTCGAGCTCTCCCACAAGGGCACCCTGGAGCAAACTGGGCAAGCTACAAGCTCGCAGGGCCTTCAGCGCCGGGGCGCTTGGGTTCTTTGCCCTTCCAGCTCTTGAAGGTTTGCCAGGCGCAGCTCTGCATGTTTGCAGCAGATGCAGGAGGGCTGGGGGAGTCATTCACCTGCTGCCTTTTAGGGCAGGGGCACTCTATCTTCCCGAGCTCATGAGGGCTGGGAGATGGGTGCTGCCATCCATCAAACTGTGAATGCTCTTGAAGGAGTCAGCACTTACAGGGCTCAGTTTGACCACACAGCAATGCCTGACAGAGCAGAAATGCAGTGTGGGGGCCACAGATCGGTGAGCAGCCTCTCAACAGCACCCCCGGCGTGCAATTCCTGCCCTCAGGGGGTGTCGGAATTCTTTGAAAACACTTATTTTTTTTTCCCCAAAGCAGCTTTTGTGGGGAGGGTGAACATTACTACAGGTTTACTCCAACAGGGAATGAACAAGAGCTCTGCRCTGCACACCCAGAGCACGGGGGGCGAGGCAGGAGTGCCGAGGACRTCGCTCCCAGGAGCACCTACCTGCGGCAACCTCGAGGACTGGCAGGAAAAAATAATGCCGTTGGCACAGTTTGGTGACAGCTCYGAGACATACAGCCACTAAGCAGCACTTTCTATCAGCAGTAAGACACCCCACGGTGTGGTGATACAGACTGGTCCGTGGGCACACACAGCAAAGCCACTCACGCCGCAGAGACCGCCCCGGGGAGGCTCCTCCACAACATCCCCTGGCCCTGACAGAGACGTGGATGCGCTTCCTTCCCCTGAGGGCTGGGCTGGTGTCACTGGGGGGAGCACCCAGAGTGTCACCCAGGTTGGGAGAGGCTCCCAGAGGASAGGGTGYTCTGAACCTRTGATCTGGATTGTTCTGTAAATAAYCCTTGGCACTCCTCACTTCCCCACCCAGCTCTAAGCTGAATCCTCAACCCCAGCAATAACAACTTTGGGYTCCTCAGGCTGTCCCAGCACACCCCAGCATGTCCAGGGCCATCCTCAGCGCTGGAACGCAATCAACGCTGAGATCAAAATTTCCAACGCTCCCTGGAATGGATTGAGCAGCTTTGTATCTTCTCCCCCGGAAAATTTCTGCGTTTGGCGGTGAGGCTGTGCCATCATCTCTGCAGGCACCCCTGGATCAATGTCCCTCTTTTTGGGAGGCTCAGAATTCACCTGCACTGACATGCGCTGCTCCACACAGTTGCTCCAAGGCTGAGAACGCTCTCAGGCTCCTTCAGATTTAGGACAGGAGGAGAACTGGAACTTTAGGATAGGAGGAGCCTAAATTTCTCTGAATACTCTAAGATAGRAGGAGCCTGAGTATCTCTGGATATTTTAGGACAGGAGGAACCCAAGTATCTCCGAATACTTCAGGACAGGAGGAGGCTGAGTATTTGTGGATACTTTAGGACAGGAGGGCCTGAGTATTTCTGGATACTTTAGGACAGGAGGAGCCTGAGTATTTCTGGATACTTTAGGACAGGAGGAGCCTGAGTATCTCTGGATGTTTTAGGACAGGAGCAGCCTGAGTATCTCTCTGTGCCTTGTGCCCACCTCGAGCTTCTCACACCACTCCGCTCCTCGCTCTACTCTTCCAGACACGAACTCCACCTGGAGCCTGACAGCCCTGGCTGCACCCACGTGCCGGACAGCCTTCCCCAGCTCACACCCCGCCCCGACACACACACGAGGACTGGCCAAGCACACCTCAGCCCTGACCTGCTGCAGCCCCAGCTCTTCCAGCCCCGGCTCCTCCCCGGCGCAGGTCACCGGGCCGGCCGAGGCGGGCCAGCAGCCAGGCGCACCCAATGCTCCAAAGGCTCGGAGCGAGGTGCAMAACCACCTGGAGAGTGTGACCGGTGACCTGGGCACGTGGGGCCGCGGGGGGAAGCTGCCCCTCCGTGCCACCTGAGCCCCTGGTGATTTGCAATCCACTCACTGTTGTAGCTGCTGCCGCTGCCAGTCTCTGCCGGCGCCGTGCCTTGAGGAATCGGCCCTTCCGAGGCGGCCCTCCCTGACAGTGAATGGGAGGAGAAAAAAAAAGAGGAGGGGGAGGGAGGGGAGGGGAAAGGAGGAGACATGGGAGGACGAAAGATGGTCAGAAAAGGGAGAGGGAAGAGTCTTTAACTGAGCTCGGCGTGGCTGGCGCATCCTAGGGGCTGTCGGGGCTGGAGGCGCGGGGAGCGCTGTCCCCGTGGCCTCGCTGCTCGGCGCCTGCAGCCGTCCTGGGCTCGCACGTCGCAAGGAAGGATCACCACACCCTGTTATGTCTTACTGCTTACAGCTAACGGGGGGCTCCGGCCCTGGGCACAATCGGAGCCCTGCCTCCTCTCGCTCGGTGCCTTGCGCTTCTCCATCTCCTCGCGGCGGCCTGTCCCCCCTGCACACACAGCCAGCCGCCCTCGGCAGCCGCGGGCACCGACCCCGAGGGCACATCCCCATCCCGGCCCGGGGTGCTGTGTGTCCCATAACTGCTCCTCGGCCACCTGCAGCCTGGACGAGAGCCGGGACAAGGGGCTCTGTGGCCGGATTTGCGCCGGGTGCATGCGGGAGCGGCCTCCCCGCTCGGGAGGAAGGCCGTGGCGGTGGCGGCGGGTGAACCTCTCCCGTGGMACAGGAGGAAAACGCCCAGCAAAGACACCTACCGTCCAGAGGGGACTTCTCCTCCGCGTTCTTGTCCTCCTCGGCCAGCATGACCTCCTCTGCAAAAGGAAAACAGCCGGGTTCAGCCTCAGCTTCCTCACGGCCCTGCTCCRACACTGCTGGGGGTGCGGCAGGGTCTGTCCCAGAGCCACCCACCCGCCTGTCACAGGGCCACCCGCCTGTCACAGGGCCACCCGCCTGTCACAGTGTCACCCGCCTGTCACAGGGCCACCCGCCTGTCGCAGTGTCACCCGCCTGTCACAGGGCCACCCGCCTGTCCCAGTGTCACCCGCCTGTCACAGGGCCACCCTCCTGTCACAGTGACACCCATCTATCACACTGCCATCCGCCTGTCCCAGGGCCACCCGCCTGTCACAGTGTCACCCTCCTGTCCCAGGGCCACCCTCCTGTCGCAGTGTTACCCTCCTGTCCCAGGGCCACCTGCCTGTCCCAGGGCGACCCTCCTGTCCCAGAGCCACCCTCCTGTCGCAGTGTCACCCTCCTGTCACAGGGTCACCCGCCTGTCACAGGGCCACTGGCCTGACCCAGGGTCACCTGCCTGTCACAGTGCCACCCTACTGTCACAGGGCCACCCTCCACTCACAGTGCCACCACCTTTGTCCCAGGGCCACCCAGCTCACCCCAGCRTGTCCCCTCACMGAGTGCAGAGGAATCCRYGCCTCACTAAYGTGTTTCTGACTCTCTTGCACAGRGAGAGGATTCCAAACCCCYTCCTCTGTGATATCCCTTCTCCTCACCACCCACTCCAGTTTCTCCACCCAGCTCTCGTCCCCAAGGCACTTCTGGAGACTGAGGAGCTTCCTCCAGACCAAGCATGACCACGAGTCCCCACAAGGCACAGGAAGGTCACTCATGCCCAGCCACACTAGAGATGGTTTGGGAAAGATCCTCCACAGCCATCCCAATCCCATCAGGGTTCAGCCGTGGAGAGCAGAGCTCTGCCYGGTGGCACAGGGTGACACCAGCAGTGCCCCACAGCAGGAGACTCTGTCACCACAGAGCCACTGCATCCAATCTTTGTCCCAATAAAATCCTAAAGGAGTTTTCCATGGGGGAATCAGCCTAGTACAGTGATGCAACATCCCCCTCCCATTCCTCTGCAATTAATCTCCAAAACACAACCTTGCACTCTTCTAAAGCAAAAAAAAATTCAGGAAAAAATTCACCAAAAACCAACCTCCCAAAACTGAATCATTTTTCTCTGTGTGAAAGACAACCCTACTCCTTGAGGTTTCCCAGTGCAATGCCACCCCCAGGCCAGTTTGCAGTGCACCCCGTGTCATGCCAGTACTTGAGACAGCGCTCAGAACCACAATTTTTTTTGTTTAATGCTGGTAAATGATGTGGGGGATCGTCTAAAGGACAACCTGAAGCAAACCAAACATCAAGTTGGCAGCTGGCAAACCCCACACTTCCTTCTATCCTAATCAAAATTATCATGGCAAACTCACATGCCTGCCATGGATGTAATTCTGGCTCTTGCTGAAAAATCTGACCCCGTGTTCCCACCAAATTTTGCTTTCAAGTCCATTTAAGCCAGTCTAGATGGAAKAGCAACTTCAGAAAAATAAAAACAAACAAACCACGGGCCGAACATCAAAGTGTGCAGCTGAGAGCTGTCTAGCAGGGTACCAGGGGGATCAGCCTTATATAAGCCTGTAGAAGCCACAGAAGCCTTATATAATCTCTTTATTAATCATCTGGGAGGGAGAGGCAATGATACTTTAATAAGGCAGCAAAATTGAGAAGGCTGAAAAATAATAGCGAGGACTGAGGAAGGCTGGAAAGCCAAGCAGAGGGGAAGGAAATGAAAAAGTGCAAAGTAACGTGCCAAGGATGGGAAGGGAAGGAGGGTTGAGAGGGTTAAAAAGGTCAGAGGGGCTCAAAGCTGCACTTTGAAAGGTGTAAAATCCTTCCAAACATCCACAGGCTGAGCCTGCAATTGCCACCTGCARTTCATGGGTTTTCAAGGCTTCTTAGGAGAGGTCAGAAAAGTGAAATGGGGWTTTTTGGACAGCTCAAGAGAATTCTGTGAAAAACCAGCACCTCAGACCRAAAGGTTCTTCTTCTGAAGAAGAACCTTTCTGTGATAATTCAAATTATTTTTATAATAAATCAATTAATATATATATGAAAATATATCAAATAGTATCTATTTTATAAGACATCAAATATATTTTATATATATGATAATATAKYRAATAATAATATTATATAACAAATARTAATATAATAAKATAACATTCTATGATAATTCAAATTACAGACATGATGAGAAACACAAAAGACATTTAAGAGTGGTCAGTGAAAAATAACCACAGTGTTAAATTAAAATTATTGGTGTCTGAGGGGAGATAGGGCACAGATACAGGAGTAATTTTTGCCTGTGTTAATGTTTGGGGGTGAAATTAAATGGCAATTCCCAGTGTGGCTGCCCTAAAACACAGAGAAGGGATGGGAGAGCCTGGAAACCCTTCCCAAAGGCTGCTGATATTGATATATTCTCTCCTACAAAATACACCCTCAGRTGAGACAGCTCTGCAAACCTTTGCCCCAAACTCAGGGCCCTGAGTTGGTGCCCAAACAAATCTCCATCCACAAACACAGTTCAGCTGGGCTCAGTTTTGCTGTTCCCTTGAAATRACCCAACCCTATTTCACCTCTGAGATTCCACAAGCCTCCCTCTCCTCCTGCAGGGTTCCCAAGTTTTCCCTCCCTGGAYTATCATTCCTCTCCACCTCTGGGAATCCAGAGGACCATATCYACCTCAGGAGGTTTTTAGGGCTGGAAGGGGAGCTCAGCAGATTACTCAGCACTGCTGGGAGGGGTTTTAACCATCCAGAATCCTCAGCAGAGGGGCAGGAGCTGCTTTGCCTTCAGTCCTCACTAACACAGAACCTGGAGGGAGATAATGGGGCACCCAAAAAAACCCTAAAAAACAGTGCCTCTACTTTAGGAGAAATTTTCGATGGAGAGATGGGATCAGATCAGCAATTCTGAACTCCAAACAAAGGCTCAGGGGTTTTGCCAGAGTGTCAGAGCCGGGGGTGTCTCGGCAGAAAAATCAAATTTTGGTCGTCAAGTGCTGGGTGTGACAGGGATGGAAATAAAGGCAGAGCAGCAGAGGAACCTGGTGCCCCTTCTCCTTGTCTTTGGTGTGGGGAGAGAAGATATTGGGGGTCAAAACAGCAGGAGATTCCTGGGAAAAACTCACTTTCAACAGGCAACAGAGGTGAGGGGAAAAAAGAAATAAATGAAAAAAGAGGTGAGGACAAACAACGAATAAATTTTAAAAAGAGGCAAGGAAAACCAAAGAATAAATGAAAAAAGAGGCACAGAAAAACAAAGAATAAATTTAAAAAGAGGCAAGGAAAAACAAAGAATAAATGAAAAAAGAGGTGAGGAAAAACAAAGAATAAATGAGTTTCATTTCTGGCTTGGTAAATAGAAGAAGTTAATAAAATGCAGCCGTTAGAAGTGGCTGTCACACTCTCCCAGGGAGCTGTGCTTTGTCTTTGTGGCAGTTGCTCTCCCCTGGCATCTCACACACCGCTAATTGCTAAAGGTTCATTCCCCCATCTCTGTCAAGGCTCTGTTCTTCTGCAGAAAGCTGAAACCTGAAGTTCATCAAACTCTGTCATGTCAAGGGATGGCCTTGAAGCCAGAGAGGGCTGGGAGAAAGAAGTGGGACCGTTCCCAGAGCCTGTTACTCCAGGAGAACAGAAACACTCCAGTTGTGTGTGGAAAAGGTAGATTTGGAAAGAATTCAAATGCAGAAGACATGAAACTCAATTAGCCCTGAACGGGAAGGTTTCGAGCCTCTGAGCGAAGTGTTTTCTGAGTGATGTGTGTCCTTGTAAGAGGAGAGATACATCTTCAAAAGAATATTTGTGRGTTTTGAAGCTCTTCACCCTGCATGGGGAACGTGCAGCTCCCTGTTCTGCAGAAATGCAGCGTTCCAGCCTTGGAGCTCCTGCATTTCTGAGGGAAGAGGGGAGAGCAGTGAAGGCAAAATCGTTTCCATGGTTTACACGGCTTGGCCTCACCAGTTTTTAATTCCTCTGAGCAGCAAAGTCACCTTTGAACTGAAGGAGGGGAGATTTAGATGGGATTTGGGAAGGAATTGTTCCCTGGGAGGGTGGGGAGCCCTGGCACAGGGTGCCCAGAGAAGCTGTGGCTGCCCCTGGATCCCTGGCAGTGCCCAAGGCCAGGCTGGACATTGGGGCTGGGAGCAGCCTGGGACAGTGGGAGGTGTCCCTGCCCTGGCTGGGGGTTGGATGAGATGAGCTTTTAGGTTCTTTCCAACCCAAACCATTCTGTGAATCTGCAATAATTCAAATTATAGCCATGATGAGAAACATGGAAGATGCTTAAGCRTGGTCAATGAACAATAACCACGATGTTAAATTGAAATTATTGTTGACTGAGGGGAGGCAGGGCACAGATAAAGGAGCAATTTTAGTCAGTCGAACTTCCCTTGGTCCTAAAAGAGTTCTTGAGGWAAAAACTTGAGCACTACAAAGAACGAGGGCACCTCCTGTCCAGCTCCAGCAACTACTCAGAATATGTAAAAAGTTACAGAGCAAAACCAATCCAAGGATTAAGACATCATTTCATGAAGTGCTGGAATGCAGCTTTCCCCTCTTCCTGCCTCACATCAGAAATAAATGAGGAAAAAAATAAACTAAATTCTCAGGGAGGATATTGGAAATATTGGAAACCTGGTGAAGCTTCCAGGGGAAGAGAGAGGATTGGGCTGATTGGTTCTGGGTGCTTTAGAGCAGAAAAAAATGAGAGGAGACAAGGTAGAGGGAGATTAGAGAAAGAAAAGTAATTAAAAGAGCTCCTRAGCTCTTCCTCTCGCTGCAGAAAGGCACCAGATTTAAACTGAGGGCAGGCCACTGCTCAGTGGGGTTGGTTGGTTTTGTAAAACCAAACTGAGCACTAACACGTGGCACTGTCTGCTCCAGGAGTCAATGAGGTCAAGGCTGGCAGGAGGATTTAAAAACAATTAGATATTCACCGGAATAATGACCAAATCCTCCAGAGCTCCGTTTGAGCAGAATCCCAGGAGCTTTTGCTCGTCCTTTGTGCAAACAGCTCCATGCACGGCCCTGCCTGGGGCTGCTGAGAGGGATTTCTGCTCGATTCTCTCGGGGACTGCCCTCTCTGGCTGCCTCTCCCTCCTCCACAGCCCTGGAGAAGAAATCCCAGATCATTTCAGAGCTGCAATCCCCAAAGCAGACCTGGGAAATCCCTGTCGACGGCACGGTCCCAATTTCCAGCGCCTCAATCCTAAACCCCAGATCCTGTGCTCTGCTTTGCCTTCACGCTGCATTTTGTATTCAAAGATTTTATGAGCGCTGCTAAGCTGATTTTAATTACTGTTATTATTCAGCTGTAGTAGGAAGCTCTTTTATATTCCTATTGTGTTCTCAACAATGCCTTTAYGGAGTATTTTTAACATTCCCTGATTCAGCTCTTTTCCATGCATTTCCCTGTTCTCCAAAACCTTCTGGATTGAGTGTTATTAGGCTAAAAAAATGTGCATTTTCCAGCAGTTTCACCCCATGTTGGTGTGGCATTTATTCAGCCCTGGCAGCAAAAAAATGGAAGAGGGAGGAATTCCCACAGGGACAGGAGGTTGGAGCAGAGGTTGTGTGTATGTTTTGTCATTTCTCCACCCCGATTTTCTCACAGGTTCAGCTCTCCTTGGCAGAGCAGGTCCCACAAAGCCACCCTCAGCCCTGCAGGGGAATTGTCAGCTCTGTTTTRTTGATGAAGATCAGGATCCAGAGACTAAAAATCGGCAAGAGCCTTCAAAACAAGACAGGACTAGAAAGGGAGAGCCTGAGAGAATCCTGCTCCAGCCACCGGGTAAAACAGGGATTAATCTGAGATTATTGAGGCTGCACAAAAGCTCTAAACTGATGAAAAGATGGGAAGGGAAGGGAAGGGAAGGGAAGGGAAGGGAAGGGAAGGGAAGGGAAGGGAAGGGAAGGGAAGGGAAGGGAAGGGAAGGGAAGGGAAGGGAAGGGAAGGGAAGAGAATTAGGCATTTTCTGACTCCTCCAGAATCACAGAATGAAGAAGGGTGGCTCCCTAGCTGAGGGCAGCTGCTGGTACACAGTCACAGTGAGTAAAAGTGACAATACAAGTGGCCCTCAATTGTCACCCTGTGCAGGGCTACAAGAAATAATGGGTTTGAAGCACCACCTAAACTGCTGATATTTCTGTTTTACATTTCACTTCATCCAGCTGTAAAGAGCGAAGATGAAGCTGATCTGCCCAAAAAGGCACCCAGCAATCCATCTGAGAAACCACTGCTTCTTTTCCTCCCCATCGTTATTTTTAAAGGCCTTTTTGCTTCATTCAGACATCGAAAGCAAGCGAGGAGGAAATTACCCCCTGTTTTCTTGATGCTCCTTGAAAGAATTGCACTGTGGTTATGTCAATATATAAATATCAGCCACTCTGGAAGGCAGAAGGGTTATTGGCAATCATTGCTGTCTGATAAAGAGGAAAAGGATGCTGTTTTCTGTTCAATGAGCGTGTCTGGGTCCTCGTTTAAGTCGCTCACGCCTTGCAATAAAGAGCAACGTTGAGTTCTGGGAGTTATAAAGTGATGTTAATATGGGCAGTTTTGTGCAGGTGATCTTTGTAGCTCATAAAAAATGCCACTAGGGTGGATTTTAGCACCACAGCAAGAAAATGCTGATAAAATAATAAATAAAATAGAAATGGTTCAGGGAAGGGAGCCAGCTCCCCCTCCGTGGAGGCTTTGGGCACTGGATCACTTTTTATGTTACCCTGCACTAAGACAATCACTTTGATCTCAGCAATAAAGAAAGTTGGCTCAGCTCCTTTAGTTTTGCTCAAACCAAATTGAGACCTTCGGAGCAAATGCTCGGAAGGAACTCCAACAGAACTGTTACAAAACGAGGGCCTCGTTATTACCCTTGGAAAACTCTTGCTCACCTCTGTTATTTCGACCAACCAAAGAAGGATTCTGGGAATGGCTCAGCTAAACTAGAGGTGAAAAACAAGTTACATAACCCTGGAAAACAAGGGATAGAGCTGATGCTGCARTGATTTTTGCCTTTTYCCTTTTCTGTATTTATAACCTTCCCTATATTTTTCCCTGCCCTGTTCCCCAGCTGGGAGACCAAACCCATGCAGAGCTCCGAGCCCCGGGGGCACACGGTCCCATCCTGTCCTGGTTCCTCCTGGGAGCCCAGAGCTCTGTGAGAGCCATTTCCATCACCAAGGACAGCTGGGACCGAGGGTGGGGCTGCAGAGCAGGGGCCTGACCTGGGGGGAACTGCATCACCACTGCTCCTCCTAATTGGTGCTTTTTATCAATTATGCTAATTTCCCAAACCTGTCAAACTGCACTCACCCCTGTGGGGGCTTTTGTGGATGTTCTTCCATGGCTGCCCCTGGAACTCCAGTAAAACCTGTTTTTATATCAGCTCCTCTACTAAAATCATCTTGTTTTCTAGTTTTCAAGTTTAATTTCTAGGGTAAAAAAAGCAATGGGACCAGTGGGAGCTCACCCCATGGTGTTTGGTGGTTGATTATACCCAATGTGTGTTCCTCTCATGGTTTATGGTGGTTGGGTTAAACACGTTCATTGTGTTTCACAAGAATGTAAACTGATAACAAACCAACAGTYCAAAAAACCCTGGTTTGGCAATAAAGCCATTCCTCTTTATGACTGCTAAGGGGAGTTGGTGTCATTCATCCATTACACAAACTGACAGAGCACCAAAATAGGTGTTTGAGTACTCAATGGTTTGGTATTTATGCACTGTAAAAACACACAGACCTCAGCTTTTTCTGTTCAGTGTAAAATTTAGTTAAGCCAAAACTACGGGACTAGAACAGGGAAAACTATCAAGTGTGGACTCTGCATTGCTTTTTTTGTCCACATTTGCTCTTCCTAACTTGAAAAGTGACCACAGAAACTCTGAGAGCTGAGCAGAAAAATAAAATAGTGACTTAGATGTGAAGAGCTTTGACTCGCAGGCAGTCCTTGTTCCCACCTGCTGCACTTGGCCACAGCAAGGACTCATTCTGGAGTCATCTCCAGCCCCCTTCTCCCCCAAACACACCCAGATGTGCCCAGGAGGTCCCTGTCTCACCTGCTTTGAAGATCCACTCCAGGTATCCGTTGAGCTCCCGCTCGATCTGCTGCTGCCGGCGCAGCTTCAGGAAAGCCCGGCGGTTCTCCACCCTCTCTCGTTCCTTGGCAAATTCGCTGTGGAGAGAGGAGAGAGGGAAAGGCTGTGTCACAGGCAGGCAGGGAGAGCACACAGCCCTCCTGCAGCCTTCCAGAGGGGGTTCAGAGAGCATGGGGAGCCCGTGATGGGAGCAGGGAGTGGAAACCGCATCAAGAGATTTATTGTTGTCCAACAAATTATTCCTTTGGAGCTCAGCTGCTTCCCTGACTCTCTCATCCTGAAAAAAAACCTGCAAAATTSCACATGCACAGCTTCTTGTGGCCCMRGGCCGCACCACAGCCAGCCATGAAATACAAATTATCATCCTCAACGCTAAAAGCCATCCTCCATCTCTGTCCACAGCACTATCTCCTCTAGAAGATAAAGTCACAGAGATCAGCACTTTCCTGAGATTTGCTCTTCCACATCAACCTTTCTCCAGGTTTTCCCAGGATTTGGATGGTTGTGACAAGCAGAAGTGATATAAATGAGAAGTGTGAGAGAAGATGGGTACTCTGGGGTGGAGGTGACACAGCCCAGCTGTCCTGGGCTGAGGGTAAAATGATCCTATTTCCTAAAATCCCATGGGAAGCAAGAATCTGGATATCACCAACAGAACAGGACTGCCCAGGGCAGGCAGGAAGGGCCATTCATCCACCCATCACAAAAATCACGTCCAGGTACATCCTGGTGGTCTGTTTGAAATGATGCTGAGGAAGAAGTGCAGCCCCCAGCCCAAGACAGCCCACGTTGGGCTTTGCCCGAGGTGATTCCTGTCACCTCTGGGAAGTTCCTGATGTCCCACATGGAGGTGTTGGTGCCATTTTTGGAGCTCTGAACCAACCCCTGCAGTCTCTGTTTTGAGCACACCCTGGAGCGTCTCCCTCCAGAGCTTTGTGTGGATAAATGTGGGATCACCAGGCTTCAGGCCCCCAGAACTTCACTCATTTCACATCTTCACTCTGCTGTGTCCTTCACTKCTTCAGGTCAGTATTAATTAACCAGTTAACTAATGATTTTTCCTAAAATCCCAGTTTATTCACCCACATGTGCTCATCAAAAGCCAGCAAGGAGCAGGAGCTGGGAGAAGGGTGGAAGAATGGAGGAAGGAGGAGCTCCAGGTGCCAGGGACAGCTYTGCATTTGTTGGAAAATATAACACATAAAAAAATGTTTTATATAACTTTACTCAAGGATTTTGTTCCACTTTACCCTGGGGGAAGGGTGTTGAAGTTTTTTTTCCCAACACATTCCCAGCCTGCACTGGGTCCTTTTGAGAGGAMACTTGTCCCAGAATGTGACCCCAGGGAAGGGCCAGAGGGAGCTGGCTCAGAGCTGTGACACACCCAGCACCGATGGCAGAGCTGAGCTGGAATCCCCATTTTGGCAGCACATCCCRGTCTCCTGGCTCCCCTCTCCTGTCCCCACTGGACAGGAGCTTCAGGACAACCCCTGACACCATCCCTGGGACAGAGGGAATCAAAACCCAGCTCTGAGATGCCAGCCCCTCCTTGGCACATCCCCACACTGATCCAGGATCCTGGATGTCACTGGATCACCCTCTTCCCTTTCAGTGCTCTCATTTCTGCTTCAGCCCCTGCTGGCCGGTGCCACGGGCCTTCCCTGGGTGTGGAATTCTCTGGAGCAGCAGGAATGAGCTCAGGCAGCACCAGTACAGACATGCATCCCAATTGCCCAGCTCACATCAGCACAGATCGCCCAAGGAGGGGAGAGCAGCAGTGGGAAGTGTCCTGGAGGACCCCTGTGGGCAGTGGATGAGCCCTGGCACTGCTCCCTCACTCCTCAGGAGCAGGGGAGGGAGAGCTTTCCTTGCAGAGCCTTTCATCCTCTGCCAGGTCCTGCCTGGCCYGAGGAAAGTAAAAGTTACCCAGGAYTTGTCCCTTTTATCACAACTTCGTATTTCAGAGTCATCACAGAATATCCGGAGTTAGAATGGACCCACGAGGATCAGAGACCAAAACCTTCAGTGGAATATTTTTGTAATAAAGATTTTGTACAGATAATCTGTACTTTAACTGTGTTAGAAAGTGAGGGAGGAAAAATGTTGGAAGCTGCAAACCCTCAGCACTTTCTGTACAGCCACACAGAGAACCCCCAAGCACCAGGGAGGGTAAAGCCCCTGTGCCCTCCTGCTCCCTGGKACTGCCAGGTTTGGCAACCACAGAATCCCAGAATGGTTTGGGTTGGGAGGGACCTCAAATCCCATCC
>NW_026623587.1:765827-767767 GCF_030028575.1 Malurus melanocephalus | reverse complement strand
CCCACTCAGGCTCAGCCCAGGGCAGGGGGTTCAGGGCTGGGGCAGGTGCAGCTCTCACCCCCAGCACCCCCAGCTCCTGCTCCCAGGGCTGCTCCACCCAGCCTGGATGGATCCCAGGATTGCCCTGACCCAGGGGCAGCTCCAGCACTGGGCATGGTTAAACCTTTGAGATTGCCATGGGGCACTCCCTGAGCTTGTCCAGGTCCTTGTCCAGGCATTGCTGTGGAAGTGGGGAATGCAACTCCCAGGAGAAGGCAATTCCTTGGATCTCTGCCTATTAAATTCCTTCTGAAAGCTCTGGAGCTGCTGCAAAATCATTCCGGTTCAGGACTGGAGGGTTTTGATGTAGGATGTTCTTGGTGAAAGGAGCATCACTYGTTCTGTCTCCAGGAGATRGGAGAGMRGTTTGATGAAGCTGGGACTTGTTTTAAAGAGGGTTTTCTGTATGAATGTCATCATAAAAGCGTGTGTGTCTCTCCCACTACATCCATCACCATTCAGGAGCTGAAATATTCCCCATTTGCTGCAACTGGAAAACTCCCAGAATTTCCCTTTGAGAGCTCTTCAGCAAATTTCAGAACACATTCAAAGAAAGGGGGGGGTAATGATATCAAACCACCGTATTTCATCTAAAAATATTTTCACTGAAGTTTCCCTGCCAGTTCTAAATGAAAACACAGAAAGCCCCATGGGAAGCTTTGGGAGCAGTAAATAAGTTTCCTCTTTTATTCAGCATAATTCCTACTTACGCCATCGACTTGCAGAAAATCTCCCAAACCACCAGAAAGGAAACCTGAGCAAAAATTGTGCTGCTTCCTGCCCACTCCAGGACTTTCTTCACCGCTGGTTTTCCACCTTTTGGACAGATCTGGAATGCGTTAAATTTTTTTTTTTTTTTTTTTTTTTTTTTTTTTTTTTTTTTTGTGATGGTGGGGAGGCCCTGGCACGGATTTTCCGGAGAAGCTGTGGCTGCCCCTGGATCCCTGGAAGCGTCCAAGGACTGGATGGGGTTTGGAGCACCCCGGGATGGTGAACGGTAACCCTGCCCACGGTGTGACCGATTCCAGGGAGGCAGCAGGAACAAACAAGATCCAAAATTCATCGTGGAAACCACATCCAGGCAAGCTCAATGTGTCACATTTTTCTTCTGAAGAGCAGCCCGTGYTCAGTGTCACCGGGAAAATGGATGGCTGCTGTTTATCACCTTGGTGGGTGGGAGTCCGAAATAAATCCCGGTGTGAAATGTGCTGCAAGAGCCACACCGGGGCAATTCCAGAACCCTCCAGACACAGAGAAGGTGGAGTCAGCTCCTGAATAACCACCAGGGTCAGTAAACATAACAAACGGACGAAATTCTTACAAGGATTTTATCTGCGCTGGCCTTAAATGAAAAATATTGTCACAGCGACCGAAGAGGAAAAAAAAAGTAATCATCAACAAACCACAATGTTCATCCYCRGAGTGTCGGATGAACTGTCCTGCGMGACAGCAGAGAGCTGAGATGGAGCATCCCCATGCTCCTCCTGGTTTGGGTTTCTGGCACACGCCCGGGGCAGGGTCAGCAGCTTGGGCGAGATGAATGCCATCCTCAAACCCCTCCGAGTCAGGTTCGCTGCTCAGAAATCAGCCAGGAACGCGGGGAAGAGGCGGAGAGAGATGAGACAGCACCGCTGTCATCGCCACCGCTAACAGCGCTGGTGATTAGCGACTCGTAATTACAGCGCAGGTAATTAGCGCCTCATTGAGAAGGATCCCACGTTCGGCACCGCGATCTGAGGAAAWCTCAGACTTCAACACGGGGGAGCAGCCCCCATGCACGGAGCTGGAGTGTTGTTCAGAAAGCAGCGACTGGAAAAACTCCCAGAATTTCCCTTGGAGAGCTCTTGGAAGGACTCCCCCAGCCGCTCCTGGAAAGCAGCTGAGAAGAACTTTCGGAATTT